>NC_071099.1:19975833-20173333 GCF_027358695.1 Spea bombifrons
TATGAATGTTTTTGCTCTGCGTGGTGTGCTATACGATAACGCGTTAATTATTCTTTCAACAAACAAACAAAAAAAATCTAAAGGCTACATAAGCATAAAATACTTGCCGTGACCCACTTCAGTGAACTTGAGATTTCTCAGGGGCCCGAAGCTTGGAACTCTACATTATTCTATCCTTGAAAAATAAAGTCACATTGGGTACATGCACAATACAAAGTCAGTGCACATATATGACAAGAAGTATGTAGACACCCCTCCTAATGGGCGTTCAGACACACTCATTGCTAGCAGGTGTAGAAATCCACGCACACAGACAGCCATCTCCATAGACAAACATTGACAGTAGAATGGGTCGTAGTGATTGTGAAGTGGAAGCCGAGTAACAAAAGCTCAGCCACAAAGTGGTAGATCACTCGAACTCACATAGCGTGGCCACCTAGAGCTAATGCAGAAAAAAAAGCAACATCGGTACAAGAACTGCGTGTCGGGAGCCAAGGTGCCGAAGATCACTACGCCTAATCCCAAGTGTGGAGTGTAAAACACACCACCGCTGGACTCCGGAGAAGTGATGAATCACACTTCACTATCTGGAAACCTGATGGACACAAATCGGGGTTTGGAGGATGCTAGGAGCTAGTACCGGAGCTGACCGGTGGTAACACTATCTACCGGAATGCATAGTATCTGCTGTAAAGTTTGAGGGAGGAGGGATAATGGTCTGGGTCCGTTTTCAAAGTTTGTGTCCCTTAGTTCAAGTGAAAGATAATGTTAATGCCAGAGCATAGAAAGACACTTGGACAAACATACGCTTCCAACTTAGGAAAGGTCTTTCCTTGTTCCACCATAAATGTGACCGTGTGCACAAAGCAAGGTGCATAAAGACATGGCTTGACAAGTTTAGTGTAGAGGAACTCTACCTTATCCCCCGTGAACACCTTTTGGGAGCCAGACCTTCTCATCCAACATCAGTGTCTGATCTTATAAATGCTGTTTTGGCAGACACACTCTTGTGGAAAGCCTTCCAAGAAGAGTGGAGGCTGTTATAGCCTCAAGGAGGGAGGCAACTCCATACTATTACCCATGGTTTTGGAAATGGATGTCCAACAAGCTTATATAGATGCGATGGCCAGGTGTCCACATACTTTTGGTTATATAGTGTACCTAGCAAGTGAAGAAAGCACTGTAGGGAGCAAAGAAGAGACCCACGTAACAAATATATAGTTACACATAAAATAAGAACGGGTGAAGATGTTTTAGAGACACAACGCAGTTTTGAGACAGCCCACCCCCATTCAACAAAAGGAAAAGGGAACAAAAATATAAAATAGGCATCAGATAACTATTACTCTTTTACTGCTCGCTGCAATTGATATTATAGCAGCATTTATATATAAAATGAAGGGGATACTTTTGGTGGTGCTCCTCGACTTCACTATACGTTACGAAGACGCAACCCCAGTGTGCTTCTACTGCAAGTGCTTGACTGGCCCTGTATAATGTATAGTCAAATCAGTAAAGGTTCTTAAAGGCTGCCCTTGTTGGAAAAACTTGATAGTTATAGCCCTTCATAACTAACAGTGAGGTGAGAGAGCTGAAAACAAAACTATCCTGCAAAGTCTCCCTTTAGAGTTATACATAAGCATAATTGGAACGCATGTAGAACTACCTGATTTAACAAAATAAAAGAACATTTGGAAAAGAACAAGAATGCATCCCTATGCATATGCACACATACCTTTCACGTGTGGAGTAAAAGTCTTCTTTGGGTCGCAGATTTCTCTGCCCTCTTTCCTGGCCTTTAGGCTTTCGCTCTTTTCTAGGTGCTCAGAATGTTTGCTGGGTATGAGTTCTCTACAACCCTGAAAGTCACAATAAAGCATAAAAAGGTTTTTTGTTCAGGGAGATGGCAGGAAAATTACAGTTTCATCTCACTGGCTTCACTTTATACAATAAACAGGGCTACGACCTAGAATTTTGCAGAGAAATTAGCCAGGAATGTCCGCTTATAATGCAGGGGTTGACAAATTTGGTTTGGATCTAAGAACCAGCAAAAAAAAACTTAAGGAGCCAGCTTTTTTTTCTACCCCAAGCAGGTTTTTATTTTCCTGCCCAGGGTTTGTCGAGCCTTGCCACTAACATACATTTAAACACTCTAACACGCTACAGTAACACACATTCTACACTCATGTACACACATGCTAAACACCATGCACTAATACACACACTAACACTAATATATTATATATTTTTTTCTTATATATACTCACACACACTCACTTACTCACTCACTCACACTACTTCCCCTCCTTCCTTGCTTTGTGGAAACCAGCCACGCCGCTGCCTATAGTCTGCCATTGTGAATCCGGAACCCTTTGCTCTCCTGCCGGGGCGCGGTGAGGCGAGTGCCACGCATTACGTGACCCGCAGCACCCGCTACACCACGACCCGGCAGGAAAGCATTGGGTGCCAGATTCATGATGGCAATCCTGCAAAGCCCCGGGAGCCGGGAAGTGTTTTCTAGCCGCCGTGACGGGGCTTGTCGAACCGCTTTAATGCATAATGAGTTCAGGGAGTTCAAACCTCAACTCTCTTGCAATTCTTCCGCTTTAGTGAATAAACCCCAATGCGTGTAAATTAAATTACATAAACATATTCTTCTTCTAACTTCAATTCTAGAATCAATTTGTCAAAGTCTTTCTAAAGGATACCTACGAAAAGCTTGTTCGTTTTTCCCCCCTATGGCTGTTATTCTGTGGGGATGGAGCGGTTTTCGCATAGTCACATTCAAACACTCTGTATTTATTTTGCAAGGTTCCTCTTTTTTTAATCAAACTAGCAAAAGTTCTTAGCTGCCCTTGACGCGATTCTCAAAGAAAGTCTGAATGGAAGCTGGAGGGAGAGAACTAAAAATAAAAAAGCAAAAATAATGGCTGACAATTTAGAGTTCTATCTTTTTGCTCTTTGGTCCTTCTGCATTTGAACTTTGGGAGTTTAATCCTGATTGACATGTTGTATAGGTTTCTGTAAGCAGACCTGCATACCATATTTTCCGCCTGACAGAAATTCAAACAAACTCCATGTTACATGTTCCATTCTGCCTGGCGCTGTGTATGTGTGTGTAAATGTGTGTATGCGTATATGTATATGTGTGTATGTATATATATGTGTGTATGTATATGTTTGCATGTTTATTTCACCCACACAATTTAATCAAGATTAAACACAATCACAGACACACGCACACAAAACGTTAGTGCATGCACACGCTGCTTGGATACCGAGTATCCACTGAGGTTTAACGGCAGTTTAACAAAACAAGTAGGGTCTGTTCACATCCCCATCCTTTCGGTGAGTAAAACAAATCATTTAAAACGAAGTTATGGTACGAATTTCCCTGCAGAACCACATTGATGGCCTCATGAACACACCAAATGAAATCACTTAGTAATCATTTAGTCACAGAGATGTTGCTATTTACCAGAAGAGACTTCAGATGGTTAATGTAAATATTCCAAACTACTCCCCACTTGAGCACACGTGTAACATAACTCATACTCACAACGGAGTTTATTCACTAAAGGGAGCGTGGCCTCACTTCACTGTCCACTGGTAGGTTTCCTCAAGCAAGGGCTGACCCAACCTCGCACCAGCCCAACGGGTGAATACACTTTGCTAATTTATCAACGGATTATAGATCAGAATGTCCTCCTGTAGCAGAAGCTCACTGGCATTGGCCCTTCAAGATGTATAGCGAAGTCAGGGACTTGAAACCACCAGTCTCCCGCAAGGACTCCATTTACTGAATAGACCCTCAGTCTCTATAGAATATTAGGATTTGCTCCCCTCGCCTAAACCATTCATCCTGCATTAATGGGAAGATAGAGGTCTTTAGGACATCAAGGAAAATGAACATCCAATGTCTCTCCTAGAGAGATCTCTTTGTATCAAAACAGCTTTTATACAATTGGGAATTACAGCAGCAAATTAGGAATCCTGATTTGATCCAAAACATTAGAGGGGGGAGGCAAATAAATAATCTAGTACTATCATTTATTTTTATTTTCTTGCTTGATTATGTCATAAGAGAATTACATTGCAGCGATTTTGATCGTTATGTTGATGCACAACGACAGCAGGACAGAAATCACAGATAAACACACAATCGTTTAGTCCCAACATAGCCGGGGAAATTCATTTAGCGGCACTTTAAAATAATCACAAGAGCTTGCACCTCCCCCAAAGCATCAGAACGAGTAAATTCAGGGTTCAATTAGTCTAGTAAATGTCAAATGATCTAGACACTCCCTTTACACGCTTAGACTTTCTGTTCACTATTATTAGCACTATTTAATGTAAATCAGTCCCCTTAACCCAATTCTACAATTTATAGTTGCGTACCTTAAATAAAAACACATGAAATGGTATTTCCACATTAATACATATACAACTGTATACATCGGTTCAGCAATCTTAAAGGGCAACTCCTATCAATTTCCTTTTACTAGTATCAGGTCACAAATATTTTTTAAAAAAATAGAATATTGCAGAGTTTTCTTTTAATAAAATCCAGTTCTAGTTTTTGCTTTCTTTTTGTTTCCATGAAGCTGCGCTTTATCCATTTGGCTCGGTTACCTTGGCCCAGTCTAGTAGACAAACACTGCGACTCCTAAATATACTGTGCTAAACTCTGCAACTGCTTCTAAGCGCGGCTAATGAAAGTCTATGTAGGACTTTGTATCGCTGTCATAAAGAACAAACTGAGTGAGTGAGTTTGCTGGTAGGAACTCTGAATGGAAAACCGAGCTCAGGCTTTGGTAAGGTTGTTTCCATGTTTCCACCTACCGATGGCATGCGCGTTGTGGTCTGCAAGCACTGAGAATGCAGGGATTTGTATTTATTTTTTTAACTTGAAGAGATCCTCTCTAATAACAGAACACTAAGTTTCATTGTCCTTTTCTTTTGGAGGCCCTGATAAGCGAGTTCATCTTGGTCTCATACTACCTTCAGCCCAATTCTTTCCACCGCATGCTTACGTTTCTCTCATTATAGTAACCACTAGCGCTATTCTGTGTCATCAATTGTCAGTGAAGTTATTTTCTTACGTTAGATCTACTAGGCTATGTCATCTTGTCCCAACACTTTGACACATTCTTCACTCTTGAATTTATTTAGATGCTTCTATCACACCCAACTATCTTCTTTCTCTCTTTGTGAAAATCTTTGAGTCTTTACTGACAATTTGTATGCCATGTTCCTGCATCAACATGCTACAGATCCATACAGTTAAAGGGTGGAGGAGACAAAAGAAGCCAAGAATTAGATTTGTTATTAATTACAAAACCATAATCCATAACCAAATTTTAAAAAGGGACAAAAGCTATTTTTGAATTATTTTTGTGATGCTAAACAAATCAAACACAGAAGGAACATGCAACTGGCAGTCTCTCAACACTCATTATAACCATAATCAATAGTGAATAATCAGTCCTGGCTGTCGGATGGGGTCTCTCCATTCCCTCCTGAAAACTTTGCCCCCCGTAGGTTGAATACAGTTCAACCATGCAAGTCAGTGGCGACCAGCTTTCAATCACAATAACATTAGTAAATAAACAAAATAAAAATGGTTTAAAACAAAATAAAAATGTGGTAACATTTAAAAATGAAGCAGTGATAAAAATGAGCAGTTTTTTAAAAAAGTCTTAAAAATATCTTTTTTTATGAGCTAAAATTAGCTTCCCAAAAATCCTGGTATGGAATAAACCAAACATTTGCCTGCATCTGTAAAACTTCCTTTTAAAATTGTACGCCAGCCTTCCGCCAACTCAACTTCAGTTTTGCCATTTCAACTTTTCATTTTTTCCTCCCTTTGTAAACTTGAAACCAGATAGTTGACAACTATTTTAGGTAAAGACTAAAATACTTTGAGGGAGGACCAGACTGAGAATAATACCAACTCCATATATCATATAACAGCACATACAACATCCCCTACATAGTAAATACCCCGACCACCCTCAAGTTGCCATCATCTTCACCTTTCTTGATCCTGCTGGGCTCTCCCATTGCGCCCACTGCTGGCTGATTGCAATTATTGCAATCTGCATGCAGAGCTATGGAGCCCTGATTGCTGATCACATTGTGTTCTATGGACTACTTCCATTATGCATATATATTGGCATATATATTCAAGAGAATGTTATGGAGGGCTGTGGTGTATATGGCTTACATGTCACATTTCTTTCTTTACTTCTGAAAGCGATTAAGCAATCCATAATTTGTGCAATAGTTTTCTTGTAAACTAACAGCAACCAGCCTTTACCTGCTAATGCTCGCTTCCTCATGCCCCCCTTACCACTCTGTCCACCCTTCTGCCAGCCTTCGCCAGCATCCACACAGCACAGTTGGATTAATTGCTATCTGGGAAGAAACATAACTTCTCAAAACACACACATTCTACAATAGATATGTGGATATGTAAAAAAAATATTTCACATGCCTAACAGAACTAGGAAACATGTATTGCAACACACCAAAATATTTACTATTATGTTGTGGGATTTTTTCAAGAGGAGCAAAGGTCCTCAGGACAAGCGATAGTAATGTGTAAGGGGTGGAGGGCGTCTATTATGTCTTGCTATCAGCAGGTCCACAAACAAGGCACATAAAAAAAAAAGGTTAGAAGACACGTGAAAGCAAGGAGACAGGCGTGTAATAACAGTGAAGTATCAGATTATCAATACGTTTCAAAAATATTTTCATTCTACTGTTTGCAAAATATAATATTCTCATGCAGCTGTGTATTATCCACTTGTATGCGTTCTAGCTCCGTTATCTTAGTCCTATGTTTTGGACAAACATCACAACTCCTTATTATACGGCTTGTGGTAAATAATAGAATAGCTCAGTCTCAATCACCCAGCTGTACATTCTGACTAATGAAAGTCTATGGAGGAACAGACTTCATTATCACTGCCCAAAGAGTCCTCAGAAAGTCATCGAAAATATCACGACTGACCGCAATGGCAGCTTCCAGGCCTGCGGATAATGGGAGATTATTGGACCAAAACGAGATAAAGCTAGCCTTTTGTCAACGCTAACCTACATTACTGTATACAGCACCCTATTTTATGCAAAAGTTGAAAAATATTTTTTTTTCCATACAATCTTTCTACTGGTGAAACAGCAACAGGTTGGAGACGAGGGGCTTTAATACATTCCAGAGCGATAGAGAAAAGCTTCACAGCTTAAAAAGGGTGGCTTATGGGGTCTTCACGACGGAGAGGCCCTCTGCAAGGC
Organism: Spea bombifrons; assembly: GCF_027358695.1. Lineage (NCBI taxonomy): Eukaryota > Metazoa > Chordata > Amphibia > Anura > Pelobatidae > Spea > Spea bombifrons. The sequence continues at coordinate 19,983,130 of NC_071099.1, forward strand.
AATCCAAAGTGAAACACATATACAGTTACAAAGCACACTAACAGATAGGAGACCGAAGGCAGCAACAGAGGAAGCATGACAAAGTAAGAAACATAAATGAAAGAAGAAAGATAAAGCTTAAGGCACTCATTCTAATCATTTTACCACAAGAAAAATATTCTAGCGGTCTGCGTTTTATGCGTTTCCAAAGAAGAAAATCGTCCTCATGTATAGAAGTTACATTTCTAAAATACTGCAGAAAGAAGGAATTAGGTTTTTTTGTGTTTGTTGTTTTTTTTTTTAGGTTGCAACATTTTATGTCAAGAGTTACTCTTCACGTTCCCCAATAGTACTGCTCATAAATGGGTATGTGGTCTCCATAAGCAAAACATTAATTGCGCTCCTATGCAACTAGCGTGTTAAAGGGACACCCCAGCCATCATATGCAGTTTATTGCGCATGATAGCCGCAGGGCCCCTTTGCTTCTGCAACTGCATGGAGGCAATGTAAAGAATCCCCTCATATGCATTTGCCCCTTCCTCAAACCGCCATCTATTTTACCTTTGGCCTAGCCCATCTCCCTGTGTGTGATATACTCACATTCGGTGAGATTCGGACATATACTGGCATGAATGGCAGAGGTGGCCCTCCATAATGTAAAGTTCAATGGTTAAGGAAAAAACATCTCACTGATTTAACCACGCATAATACAGGGCTAGTCATTGTCCCGAGTCAAAAAATATATATATATACTGCTGCGATGCACGATTTGGCAAAGAGAAAATTCTTACCACGATATTTATGTATTACGCATGGCCAAGGAGCCTCTTCTTGCAGAAGAAACTCTAGGAATGTACAGTGAAGTCAGCGAGTGTAAAATGCAACCGATCTGCAAACTCCTTTTGTCGAGTAAACCAAGTGTTCAAGCGAACAGTCAGAACTAGGCGGTTAGTTAAAGGGCGAGAAGGATAGACTGACAATTTCCATCATTAATACAAGAACAAGTAATAACATGTTCGTATTGAATGGAGCATGACATCACTTACATCAACAGAGCAATACGTTCTGTGCAACTTGTATGTCTTTTCAAGTATGTGAGATATCCACAGAACGATCTCAGAGAGATGGAGATAGGTAAATGGAACAGCCGTCCTGCAGACAAGGCAATAGTTAACACGACGAGGCAATTTAAACATTCATGGGATAGGCATATGACAGGACTTGAGTCTAGAGCAGGAATGGATAGCCTAAATAGCCCAAAACACTAATATCTGCAGTCTTATGTTTTTCAGGGATCTGATCAGTGGTTCAATAAAGGGCCTGGTCCAAGTTAAATGTGAAGAGGGTCATCCACCATAAATACCCCACCGGTACAGGCATGAGGATTTTTAGCAGTTGTCGAAGGGTGCGGAATCTGGTTTCATTATAGTTATATTGCATGTACCTGCATAGAGAAATATTATATACATTAAAAATAACCACCACCACTTTCAAGAACCTTCACTAGCCTGACTATACATTATACAGGGCCGGTCGAGTTCTTCTTGCAGCAGAGGCTCACTGGGCTGGTTCTTCATAAAGTATTTTGAAGTCAAGGATCTGAAACACAAGTCTCCTGCAAACTCTCCCTTTAGTGAATAGACCCATTGTTACTGCTCTAAATGGTTCCTTACAGAACAGATTATCTTACAATAATTTTAGTGTGGGTTAACGTTCTCCAAAATTAGTTTTACTTGAGTTGCAAAAACTGCACTAATTGAAGGCACATTTACATTCAGCTTCACACTGCGAAGAAGGTGCTTTCCTGCAGCGATACAGAATGTAACGCCGCCATCTTTTCATTCAGTGCCAAAATACGATTAACAACGAACGCTTCTTCGCAGTTGTGGTACGAGATGGCCTTTCGAAGAAAAAAAAAAACACAATCTCCTAGTCTCTCAGAAATATGTTGATTGGTTTATTGAATAATGAAATGCCTAGTTTTCCAGTCACATGATGCTATAAAGTTTGCATGTCTTTTTTCATTCTTCATTTTGAACGCGCAAGTAAGAAAAACGATGTCCTCCTAACTCCAGCCATCCTATGCACGATAGCTGTGAGGTTCCGTTAAATGTTGGTGTGGACGGCTTTAGAAATGGATGAATCCCCCAACATACATTTGCCCTTCGCTCGCACACACCCTGCTAAATGCCCTGCAGGAGATGTGCTCAGCTAAAAATCTCTCCCTGCGCGATACGTTCACCGCCGGCACTGACCCGGGTGAACGCTGCAGGCGGGGGTCCGTTTGTACCCCAGGACAGCATCTTTTATGTTATAAAAAAATCCTGGGCAGCTCTGATTTTGGGTCACTAACAACCCCCCCCTTCAGGGCATCAAGATTGACAAGCAGTTAACCACAATTGTCTCCATTTTCTGCTGCCTTTTGCTTTCTGGTGAATGTGCTTTTGTTAGCTGTGGTTTGGTTAACCTGCATTACACTTGCTTGCCCCCATCCCCCACCGGACTAAATCTTACCAGCTTTCTCAAGCTTTTGCCCACCTCGGCACTCGGGCCTTTCTAGAAGACTAGCGTTCCAATGAACCAACAGGACGTACATTCGAATCCAGGCTGTAGGGTAGAATGCGCCGGGGGTGCGTGAACATGCGCTCGCAATACCTGAGCACACTTTAATGCCTGCGTGTATGCAGAGGGATTCGAGGAAAATACAGTTTCTGGGTGAAACACTGCTTGGACTTCGCCGTGATAAGACTCACATAACCAAAATCATTTTGATAACTTGATTCGTGAAATAAAGACGTAGCTCTGCAGTGTCAGGCTTTTCTCTGCAGAGACGCCCTAAAGCTCTGCTCTACACAGCAGTGTACAGTATATTTTGCATTTGACATGTCAATCATTCTGTTCTTTCAGCCCTTTTTTGGCTTCAGCCGAGGAGTGTCAGGCCTCTGCCTGGGGCAGAATATGCAGTTTCCAATGAGAGGGGTGAGAGGAGAGACATACGTGTCCTCTGACTGTATATGTTTCCAAAATGCTTTCTTTCTCCCCACTGAGGAGCCCTCTCTGCAAATAATATACAAATGGGCGGATTTGTTCATATTAGACATCACATCTCATTGTGAAATCAATGTGCGCCGCCTGTATAATTAGAGACCGGAAAAGCCCATGCAGTTGCGCAAGGTGATGCAGGTGTGCCATCCACCTATATTCCAAGCAAAGCAAAACCACATACGATTTCAAAATGCATCTTCCTTGGACTTACAATTTAGAAAGCTGTAAAAGCAGAGTAGAGGGAAGCAGCTGGCTGGTAAATTGTTAATTAATGGCAAGTTATTTTATATGTCATAGGGCTGCTGTGAATATTACACAGTCATAGATGTTCAGCATGAATAGATTGCGCAATCTTGTTACTTCACTTGTATTTGTTTCCGGACTCAACGTGAAGGCTTCATTAAGGTTAGTTATGGATGCACCATTTCTATTAGTGCAGCCAAAGGACTCAAGGTGGAGGCAAAAAACCATCATGACCCCCCTGGGATGTGTGCACCACAAAAGTTGTAATTCAGCGGGACAGCTGTTGGTAACGCTGGTGGAGTATATGCTTCCAAAGGGAGTCATGACAAACGTTAGTGTTGCCTGAATCTGGGCAAGATGGTAGAGGTACTGCCACCTACACAGCTTCTGAACTCATTCATTAACATTCATTCACACAAACACTATAGTTCATATTTTTTGCTTTCCAATCACCTTTACCCTGAACATATTTGGTATAAATATAAGGCAATTTTAGCAACGTAAAGAATTGCAGCAAAACCAGAATAACTAAATTTCTTGTTGTTATCTCCCTCCATTCTCCTAACCCCACCCTTCTAAAGCTTCCAAAGTCAAACTGAACAAAAGGGGAAGAATAATTGGGAGGGGGTATCATACAGCTATTAAAAACAGGATATTAAAGGGCAACTCCCACCAAAGTTTCTTTTCATTCTGAAAACAGTTCTAGTTTTTGCACGTTATATTTTTTCAGGCAACTGCTTAGACAAAACAGCCTTTCTCCTTATCACGCTGGCTGGGGAAACAAAAGAACGGCTCAGTCTTTATTCCCCAGTAAGAGATTCTGACTCTTCAATGCCTCATCAATATTCCTATAAAGCCAAGCAGGGAAAAATCAACCAAAATATCACAACTAACAACACTGGCCTCCAGATCGCCAAAAGGTTTATTATAACAAAATGAGATAAAACCACGTTTTTGCCAATGCCGACCTACATTACTATATTCAGCACCGCAAGATAAGGGATAGAAATATTCTTTCCGTGGGACTTCAATCAATAAGATCGTTTTATACGGTTACATGGATAAGATGAGTTTCTAATATAAAGTGAAGGCCATTTAAAAGGAGTAATGTTTTAACCCCTTCATGACCATGTGTTTTCCTACCCTAAAGGCCGGAGCCCCCCCCCCTTTCTACCAGATGTTTCTGTCATGTTAAAAATGGGAGAAGCAATGACCCGACCCTGCCAAGATAGACAGTTAAGTCCACTGACCAGCGCCACAGGCCAAAATGCAAGACCAGGGGGAAGAGCACCCAGTAGCATAGCTACTGGACCGGGAGGTAGGGTATGCGGCCATTGAAAGAGCGTCTTCCCATGGAAGGGAATTCACCGTTCTTACAGACCACAACCCCCTGGTCTGGCTCAACCGGGTGAGCGGAGACAATGGACGTTTATTACGGTGGAGTCTCTCGCTCCAACCCTTCAACTTTACTGTCCAATAGTGCCCATGGAGGCAAAACCAGAATGCCGACGGACTATCCCGACAACTGGATGTATAAATTTTACCCTGAAAGTTCCATTCTTGTTGATTACCTGTTTAAGTTGCAAGCCACCCCCCGAATTTACTTGTGTGAGTAACCCAAAACAAACAAAGATAGCACAGGCAGGAACTCCATTGTGTAAACTAATTCCATTAACAGGATTGCTGCCAGGGGGAGATTCAGTAGCTAAAGGGGATTAAAGGTTGGGTTGGCTACATGTACCTGTTTATCAATGTTAACGGAATTATGTGGATATATAAGGCTATGTTTTACAACAATAAAATGTTCAATTTGTTCTTCACAATCATGGTGGTCGTGACTACTTCTGTGATCTAAGACAAAGATCCATCGATTAGCCTCCTGAGGCTGGAGACTATCCTGAGGGACAGAGGAAGGGTTCATAGAGTATCTATAGCCCTAACTAAGCAACCCGTTACAACATTTTTATGTAAATTTTAATCAGTTGAGCACAGCCACAACTGAACACATGAAAATGTGCTCTCAAAGCATTACATATGACACATGCCAGCCAGCACCTCTGAACTTTAATTTACCTCCTACTTTTTAGTATTTTTAAGTACAAATGCTCTCCAAAATAAAATAAATCTAAACAGATATCCAAGTTTACAAATTAATTTCAACCCTGTTGTGCCTGTTCATCTGCGGTGTAATCAATACAATTCAGGCTTACTGAACTGCTAGGTAAATATTTCAATTATCGTTGTGACGGCATATAGCACACAGAAACAACAGGATTTCCTTGTAGGCATCAAAATATAATTATAGTTAATTAACTTTTTAATTTCAGCATATTAAAAATTCAGTAGTAGGGAGCATCAAATTTAGAAAAAAAGCCCTTCCCGGGGAGCAGAAAATATTTGCAACTATTAAAACATTAATTTGACAACATGATCCTGGTTTGTCTTTGTTAACATCAACACAAATATGCATAATAAAAATCCAGTATAGGCTTGGAGACCCTGAGATTGTAAGTAAATTATGTTATTGTTTGAGAATCCAAATAATCATTATTTCATTTAAAATTAAGTACTTTAGTCTTCTTAGTGTAGAGCAATCAGAATATGCCTATTATTAAGTTTATAAAGCAATTATAATAAAAGAAGAATGCTCTAGACAATGAAAAGTCTTTGCATGAAAATGAGAATCTGTCTCGACCTCCCCCTTCCCGGGGCTCACGTCCCTTTCATGAGATGCGTTCCGCCAAGCTCTGAGACTGCGCATGCACATGGGAAGGTCTGGGGGCAAAAATGAAAAAATTGGGGGGGGGGTATTTTTTTTTTTCTTTTTTCAGAGAAATTGAAACAAAATGGAGTGTGGAATATCTCCTTCTACAATGATAAAAACATCAGTTTATGACACGGTATTCAAGCTACATCACATGAAGTCCTTTACGAAAGATGCACAAATAATGCAGTTACTTCACTTTCTATTTGCAGTTGGTGCTAAGGTGCTGATTGGACGATTGTGATCTCTCTCCCCGTCCAATCCATGGGGAGGATTAGATTTGTTTTTTGGGTTGTTTCTTTATTTTGTTGCGTTTGAGGGAAAGGGGGGTTACCTGTTCTCATGTATAGCTGAAATGTTTTTAACATATATAGACCTTATTGCTCCATTTGCAACAAAAAATAAAGTTTTAAAAAGCAAATGTAGTTTATTATTTACTGAATAAGCTGTACTTTTATTTCAAGCACGATAGTTTTATAAACACTGCATTTCATGTTCCCAGTGTAACAAAATAATCTTAAATTAGTAAAACTACTCCACTCTGTATTTTTTTCAATTTCAATTTTTTCCAGAACAAAAAAACTAACTTTTTTTCCTGTTTCTTTTCCATCCTTCGAAATTTCCAGACATTTTACATCTCCAGCTACCATTCTGGTTTGCTTAGGATTTGCTCAGGGGGGTTAACAAGAGCCCACCTGCACACAGGTACGGCACTCTCACCGATCTCAATAGAAACATCCCTATTTTAGCAGCTAAAACCAGTAGGAATCACAGAGGGTGCGTTATACTGCAAGTTGGCAGCTTCGGTATTGGAACAAGTGTTACTTTTGTATACATTTTTTAAAAAAGAAGGCAAGTTATTTTTCCCATAAAGTTAAGAATGCACATTAAAGTACTTACCAAGTAATTTAATATGCATTCATGTTTGGCGAGGCTGTTGGAGAAGTAGACTATCCCTTTAATGTAAAGTCAAACAAAGGTGTTAACACTACAGGCTTGTAATGCCTCATAACAATATTAATGACTATACATGAAAAACATGTGCTGGCTACAATACAACAACTCGAGCTCTCTATATTGGGCCACCACGGATCTAATACAAGGCTATACATGCCGGGGATTGACACAAACTAGGAAACAAAGAATTATTTAGTAGCCAATATTTTGAGCCAAGCTGAATTGCTTGCATGCCAATAAAAGGGTATATACATAGGTTTATAAAATAACATGAGTCAGGAGCAACATTTTAGGGACCCTGCTCTTCAGTGTTGCTCATCCTATATGAGCTGTCAATATATTTGCTGCACTTCTTATATTAACTGACCCAAGACTGATTCATAGTTACATAGCTCCCCCACTTTAGAACTGATGCCATCCTATATATCGGGGCAGACTCGGAATTACTTCTTCATAGTTAGGGAAGCTGCTCGCCTTGTTAATAATCGCACTGCGTTAACATGGGCATGGCGCTTACAGTTTTCCTATGTAAAGCAGTATACATTAGTTTAAGTTATCCTGTAGTTTGCAGGGAAGCGCATTATGTTTAATACTGTCGATACAGCTAGGCCCTTGCTGCTGACTCGGCAAGCTTAGTACAAACCAGGGGAGTGAGAGGCAAAGATGAGCCAGAAGCGGTTTGGCTAATTCTCTCCATTCCCCTCTAGCCAGCAGCGGATGCGTCGGTTCGGTTCGTGCTGCAGCTATACTGTAACCTTTCTTGGCTCCACCGTTACAATACAGCTGCGTGTATTATCAGACACTTGGACATCAGCTTTTTCTAGGATCATAAGTGCAGCTTGTTGCGAATCACAGAATCCAAATGTCAATAAAAACAGGAACTCAAAAGTTCATAATTTAATAAGAAAAAAAGGTAGATCACATCAACAACTTTATTTTTTAACCTTTGCGTTTATTCTCCAAGAATGTTCAGATGAAGGGCTCAGTAATAAATCCAGGCCTTAAACTTGATTTGTTTCTCCCCAAATAAACAAACAGTCCAGGGGAAGAATATTTTACTTTCATTACAAAACCTTTGGCAGGAAATTACATACGTATAACAACAAAAGAAGTCCATATATCATAGTGAGACACCATGGTAGTCAGGAAACATTTCTACCTAAACATATATATGTGCGCATTATCATATCCAGAAATCATGACGGTTACTATGTATAGCTAGAATTTTACCAAAAACACTTACACAAGCATCAGAAAGACCAGAATAGGTTGACAGCCAGAGAACACAAATGTTATACAGCGACCACATACTGTTTTATACACACACACATATATATATATATATATACACACACACACACACTATTAAACTGTGCTGCAGTATCTTATTACTTTTCTGGGATGCACAAAAGGGTAAAAAGTCCAGGAAAACAGAGGAATAACGACAGCGAGATTTATTACATGCCAGCGCAACCGAAAATCGTGTATTGCACATCATATACACTGCATTCATGCTTCGCTTTCCCAATACTGTACACCAAGTAATGTAATCTACTTCTAGTGACGTAGATTCTTTTAATATGTATCTATTTAGAAATTAACAAAAATCCTGGCAAAAGATTATCCGGGTATATATCTAATCGGTTAAAGAGTTAAATCTATTCTACAGTTACACTTTTTTGTGTTTGGAACTTGCCAATTTAAAGTAATGGCATCGATATTTGCATGTCGGGAAAAAATAGATTAAATGTATAGTTTGATCCGCTGCCAAGCAACAGGCAGCCGATAAAGCCGTATGTATCATTTGGGCCGGTGAGGGTCTGGGAGCTGAAATCTAGAGTGACCAGGATGGCTGCTTTAACCATAGATGCTACTGAAATACGCATCATACAGGGTGGTAATGCTGTTGCTGTGGGGTATTTTTTTTCTATAAGGAAGTTTAAGAAGCCCACTGGTCCCCCTACTGCAGTAAAAAAAAAAGTTTTCCTTTCTGCTGGTGGATCCAGGTTAGACATTAATAATAAATGCCCCCGGTCCCATGCCAATGAATAGAAACCCCTCAGGCTCCGGGTTCTGACAGGCTTACCCAGCTAAAGGCAAGCGGAAAAGAACGTGGTAAGAAAAGAATATGAAGGGTTAGCTGTGCCCTGCCCTGCTGTATGGGGTAAAATGTCTTTAAAACACCCTATAAGGGGGTACTTGTGACATGGAAGGAATCAAAATAATCAATAGAGGCAACAAGTGCATCAGGATGTGTGAAGGGGTTTCAGATAAATAATGTCCATAATGGACCCCCATAGTACCAAATAAAGATCCAGAAACAGTGAGGTCTCAATGAATCTAAAGTCCTAGAAAAGTCAGATTGCAGAAAATATGGCAAAGGCCCTAAACACCCAGCCAAGGTCTTATAAACAGAAAAGTTCCAGCAAACACAACCAAGGTCTCAATCGGAGAGGCGATCCCCCCAAACACAGCCAAGGTCCTATAAACACGAGTGTGACCAGAACACAAGCCAAGGTCCCACAGCAACCCCCACAAACCCCAGCCAGGAGCCACCAACAGAAAGTCCCTGCAAGTCCCGCCGGGGTCCTATAAACAGCAGCAAGCCACCTGCTATAAACAGGCATGGGTCAGTACACAGGGCTGGAGCCTACAACACACACACCTACAACACAATACTACTACTACACACACACACCTACAACACAATACTACTCCTACTACTACACACACACACACACACAACACAATACTACTACTACTACACACACCCACAACACAATACTACTACTACACACACAGACAACACTACTACTACTACACACACACACACACACACACAATACTACTCCACACACACACATACACACACAATACTACTACACACACACACACACATACACACACACACACACACACACAACTCCAGCTGTCACTGACAACTAACTGCACCCAAACGCACAACAGAGAAGCACAAAACACACACAACGTGGAAATCTAATATAGTCACACACAGGAGATCGAATGCGGTCCCCCAAAGCACGGAGCAAACCCCAGCAGCCATCTACTCAACCCTCTACTCAGTTTGACAGCTAAGTAAGCAGCTGTCACGTCCTACAGCCCCGTGGGTTCCCACTCCCAAAGGCCACGCCGCTCCACTCGCATTCACTACCCACACTACGTTCGCACCCAAACACCAGCTTCTTACCTCAGGGGGACTCAGTTGCAATCTCTTCCTCAGGGAAGGTTTTCAGACCCCGGTTTCCTCCAGGGTAGGAGGTGTAGAGCGGGTTGCTGTATCCGTATTATAATCCGCGCGGTGTATTCCGGGTTTCATGCACTTTAAATGTCCCCGTTTGTTTATTTAATCTTCTGTACATATAAAGCTAGATACCCTTCTCCCTGCTCGTGCCGCTGCAAAGCCTCCGCTCACTCAGCAGCGCCACCTGCCTGGGGTAACGTTCGATGGAGCGCACACGGTTTCTAAGAACCACGCCCCCTCCGCCTGCAATTAGCGAATCGATGCGTGTGCACAATTGCCACTACCACGCCCCTCCTTGGCGACAAGCTTTCCCTTATTGCCACACCCCTCCTCCGTGAGGTTTGGTAGAGCTGCGGACACTAGAGGCACCATATAGACTCATACACGTTTGTTCGTAGGTTTTCCACTGTTGTAAACAGCGTTACGTATTGCAGGCCATAATTCCGAAGATCAAGACTCCACTAAAATGGCCTCTGGTATTTAAAAATCATTTTTAAGCGCTAACGCGGAAAGGTCTCTGGTGCTTTGAACTCAGGGATTCTCCCTCTTTGTTAAACGTTCATTCGTGTATATATTTTACGTAATCGTAGTCGGTAATGCATTATTTTTCTTTGTCGATGGCGTACGCAACTAAATGTTACAACAAAACAGGAAAAAATTCCAACAATTACAATGTAATACACAGCGCGATTCTCCGCTTCATAGTCTGCGTCGAATGCAAATGTTACATTAAAATGAAGTCATTTCGAGTGATAAAAGCGCGAAAATGTTTTAAAGGTTCAAGTGGTCCCGATTGCTTCAAAAAGAAGGTAAGGCTAGAAATTGCGTTGTTTTCATGATGTCGAGAAATAACAATGGCGTCCACGGCCATCGCTTTCTGCTTATTTTAATCAGGGAAGTTATTTCGAAGTTTCTTATTTAAACAGACTTGTTTTGTAGACACATCCCCCAACACTCAGAGCACACATTGCGTAAGATTATGCAACAATGGGCGTGTTAGAAGTGGGACGCTGGTGACTGACAGCATGTCTGGGAGGCGACTTGGCTTTAAATAGCATCCGTACAAGGTTTCAGACTCGGTAACATTGTATAAAATCGGTAACGCAGGTCGCACCGACTATCCCGCCCGTTACATTATAAATCGCAGAAGGCTGCTAAAAACACTCGGTGCTGATGCAGGGCTGTCTCGCAAACTAAGAAGTAGGAAGAAACCGACAATCCCCTAGAGTGAAGTTTTAAAAAATAACAGATTTTATCCGCTGTCCGCTGACTGTGAATCAGACTACGAGTATGAGGAACATTTTTTAGAGATACGCACAGACGCAAAAAGAAAAAAGTGCAAAACTACACTGGAGGACATAGAGGGAAGAAGAGTACAAAAAAGGAAGAATAGGCCCGTCACCACAGAAATAATTACAAAAAATAAAACAGAAAAAGAACAAGGCATTTTTAATTTGACAGATAAATCTTTTAACCCCACGCAAATATCCGCAAATATATTTAAGTAAAGGTCTCAAATATGCGCCCACTCATAATTTTAATCATTTAAAAGCTTTTATTGATCTTAATAAGTTTATGCGCAATGTCACAATAAAACGATTTTAGAAAATTAAAAAGGATGAAACTTTAAGCACGATAAAAAAAAATAGAAGTACTAGTGAAACTATCTCAAAAACAAACTTATTGACCAATCCAGCTGCCACTATGCTCCTTGGTTGGAAGGAATACCCAAGAGCCAAATGCTACGAATTTTGTTATAGAAGGTATATTGATGATTTACTGTTAACTTGGAAAGGTGATTCCAATTCTTTAAATTCATTTTTGTGTTTTGTTAATCAAAATAATCTTAATATAAAGTTTGCAATAACTTACCATTCAGATCAGATTTCCTGTTACAACTAATAAAGTAATTACAGATAACTATAGAAAAATTTATATGAAAATTCGATTCTCATGGCTAGCAGCTGTCATCCCTGATATCGTTTTAGAGGTATACCAGTTGGAGAATTTATTAGACTACGTAGAAATTGTTTATTTGAAAAAAGCGAAAAGAAAAGAAGTGACCTGGTTAAAAATAAAAACAATTCTGATTCTAAAAAAACCAAATTTCCTTAGTGAGCACACTTATAATATAGCCTTTTGTAAGGACTAGTGTGGATTTTGTTAAAATGTACAATATTTCTAAAACTTAGCTTAATATAAAAGGTATGTTTCGCTGTGGGGCAAAACACTGTAAGTGTTGTAGTCGTGTTCTGAAAGGAACCACATTAAAATAATCTGTTACTAATAAGATGAATATGATCAATAATTTAATTTCTAGACTAATTATGTTATAAACCTTTTGACATGCAGTTGCTGTGATACCCAATATGTTGGTCGTACCATACGTCCTATGAAAGAGAATTTGTGAACATGTACATATATATATATGTCACATATATATAGGACGTAACAAATAAAGAGGCACGCTGATTGCTAGATGCTTTTTCTAAGTTTTGTAACGAGAACGAGAAGTTAAAAGTAGCACAACACAAATGGGATACCGTTATTAAACTTTGTAAGCGAGAAGTGTTTTAAATTTTCTTTATGAACCTATTTTCCAAACGGGATGAATTCCATTCATGACCTTAAAACATTTTTTGTAAATATATTTGATTAATGTATTATTTAATATAAACTTATTTTATAATTGATGCATGGTTAACAAATATTAAAAAAAACTTTTTTGGTTTAAATGAATTCATATCACAATTTGTGGAAAAAAAAATATATAATTTGTTTTCTTCTGTCACCGAATCATTAGCAAATAAAACAGGCTGATGAAGTGTATTACGGCAATAAATACATACTCATAAGTACTTATGGACTAATTTAGCACATTTTGTGTTAATTCCCCTTGAGATTAAGAAACATTTAATAGACTATAAATTAAAAACAAAATAGATGTTTCAATTGAATGTTAGTGGGTGTGATTAGTCTATTCGATGTTTATGAAACTATCTTCATGTCTGTTATAATTCTAGATTGAATGTATTATTGAAATACTTTACACATGGTAAACCACATGAATATCCTGAATGAACTAAGTGTTTTTGTAAACCAATATATGTATATTGAGGCAGATCCGAATACATTCCAAATTATCATTTCAACTCATGAGATTGGCAATTGCTAAACTGAATCAGGTTTTTTGCTCCTGAATGTTTATTTCACTTGGTATATAAGGTTATAGCCAGACCCAGCTAATTCAAGCCTATGATTAAGGGCCGTAGTACACTAAATGTGTAAGGCTAATCCTTGATATTCTGTCTGGTGTTTGCCCATAATTTGGACCTGGAAACAAAGCATTGGATTGTTTGGGATTTCACTCCGCATTCCGCTTTTCTGTTGGTCTATGCAATGGAGCAAAAATGGCTTAGTATTTAATGTAATCTCCTGAACCTGGTCATTTTACTAGAGGCCGAGTTGGGGAGCTCTGTAAGTGTTAATGCTGTAGCAATGATTTTTCTCTCTGTTTTAGTCTACAAGGACTAGATTATAAGAAAACCTCCTTATTACCCCCAACACCTTAAACCAGTCGTATATGTATATGGGATTATTACTGTTACCAGAGAAACATAAAATAGGTTAATGCTCAGCAGTGACACCTACTGTGGAGAAATCCTAACCAAAGTTGCAAAAATGTTCGTTGATAAACTTTGACAAACTTAGAACGAGTGCGTGAAAAGTGTTAAAATAAAAATTCTCTGGAGTGTCTAGTTTTCAAAAATATATGGTTTGAGCGGGTAAATTGAATTTTCACCATACTGAGTCACTGAGCTCTGTCACTGTTGCGTTTTTGTACAGATTGTACTGATATCAACCAATTATTTTTACTATGCTAACTGGTCTGAATAAAAACAGTAGCTGAGAATAAAAAAACAGGCTGATGGACTGTAACTATGAAATTTCAGGATCTTACCAGTAAATACATTACAGTGGAATTTCTGTATTTTTTGTAAGCCTGTATAAAATGTCTGACAAACGAACTAGTACAACGTGTGGAATAAATAAGGGATATCAGCGCGCAGTGATGTGAGAATCTGCTGACTTACAGAAAAGCTTTTGCATTAAATACATTCCTGCATGGAGGACCAACATCTCCCTTTCTACAAAGAGAAACAGATTTACAAATCAATAAATATTCCTTTCTGACAAAAAATGTTCAGGCCTTCTAAGAATATTTTTTTTTTTATGTAGGGACGTAGAGTTTCATTTAGTATGTATTACTCAGCCATAGTGGGTTAACAAAAAACATTGCCCCCAAGAAACAAAATGCATTCCCTATCAACAAAAATAACTGTGAATTACATTACCACAAACAATGGTTGTATTAGCTGGAAACAACCACAAATACATTAAGGAAGAAAACGAATAATTCATGAACTACCCCTATCAGAAGAAACTGTAATAAGATCCCACTGTGGACTATAAATACCTCAATAACTTATTAAATGAATTCACCTCCAGAACATATTCAAGAACAACTCTTAAAGGGGCAGTCTCATGTCCCTGACACATCTACTATAGAGGATTGCATATTTGTGAGGCACGGAGACTACCTGCCGCATCCCAACCACACGGTCAATGCATGCCGCGTCTCACACACGTGTGCTCGCTTCTGACGAGGAGGGGCGGTGGCTTTGCTTCTGTGAGTGCGGCAGCCCAGCGGGGATATGCTATGGGGAATACACATGCACACACATTTTTTCTCCTGCTCTTCCTCTCCATCACCCAGGCGCCACTAACTCTAGACTCACCCCTGACACTCCAGCATCATGCACTTACACAGACACTCATGATGAAACCAGGCGCTAAAACCTGCACACACATGCTAACACAAAATACTAACACACATACACGCACTCAGGGTAACCCCATATGGTAACTGTACAGGGGTGGACTGAGACCATCCAGGGCCCCCGGGCAACAAAAAGGCATGGGCTTCCTGTGGTGATGCCCCTCCCTTAGCCACACCCTATAGTAACCATGCCTTATTCATTAAGTCCCTCCCTTTTTGACCCCCTATATCTATTTTTCAATATTTGTAGTAATTCAAAAAAGATAGCTTTTAAACAGTGTAAACAAATTTTAATTTGTGGTTTTCACACATCACATAAATAGAATTATTATGAATTAGATATAAAAAAAATATCAGTAGCAAAAAAAATACAAGTAATTCTAATCATAAATATATTAATACAGAAAATCAATCTAAAATATATAAAAGCAAATAAATTTACTATGCATCGCTATATACCGTGCCAGACATTGACAATGGTACAGCATAACTGTTACCGCTATATACTGTGCCAGACATTGACAGTGGTGCAGCATTGCTATATACTGTGCTAGACTGACGGTTTTACAGCATAACTACAATCATTATATACTGTGCCTGACATTGACGGTAGTACAGCATACCTGTCATCACTTGATACTGAGCCAGACATTGACAGTGATATCGCATAGCTGCCATTGCTTTACACTGAGCCAGGCATTGATGGTGGTACAGCATACCTGTCATCATTATATACGATGACAGACATTCCTGGTGGTACAGCATAGCTGCCACCACATTACAGTGAGCCAGACATTAACGGTGGTACAGCATAACTACAATCACTATATACTGAGCCAGGGATTGAAGGTGGTACAGTATAACTGCCATCACTATATATTGTGCCAGACAATGAAGGTGGTACAGCATAACTGCCATCATTATATACTGAGCCAGACACTGACATAGTTATAATAATAAGTACTAGGAGTTAACATAAACTGTACACCTGAACTCCCATCACTTTATGCTGAGCCAGGCACTGAGGGTGGCATACAAAAACTCCCATTAGTAATTAGTAGTTATCGTGTACCACCATCAGAGGGCTATCACACACATGCTTCATGCTTTCTAACACTCTCAGAATGTTCCCTTACGTCTCTTGTGTTTCTTTCTCTTCTCCTGCAGCTCCTTTTCATGCTCACACGTACTTATACATAGACATTCATGCTCACACGCACTGATACATATACATTCATGCTTACACAGACTGATACATAAACATTCGTGCTCACACGCACTTATACATAAACACACCGGTAGGTACATTGATCAGCCATAATATTATGACTACTGACAGGTGAAGTGAATAACATTGATAATCTTGTTCTCATGGCACCCATGAGGTCGGATAAATTAGGCAGCAAGTGAACATTTCATCCTCAAAGTTTATGTGTTAGAAGAAGGAAAAATTAGTAAAGATCTAAGCTATTTTGACAAGGGAAAAATTGTGATGGCTAGATGACTGGGTTAGAGCATCTCCAAAACTGCAGCTCTTGTGGGGTGTTCCCGGTCTGCAGTTGTCAGTACTTATCAAAAGTGATCCAAGGAAGGAAAAATGTTGAACCGGTTACAGGGTCGTGGGTGGCCAAGGCTCATTGATGCACGTGGGGGGCGAAGGTTGGCCCGTGTGGTTACATCCAATTGTAGCTCAAATTGTTGAAAAATTGTATGCTGGTTCTCATAGAAAGATGTCAGAACACACAGTGCATTGCAGTTTGTTGCATATGGGGCTGGGTAGTTTCAGACCAGTGAGGGTGCCCATGCTGGCCCCTGCCGAAAGTACCTACAACGTGTGTTTGGGCATAAGAACCGGACCACTGAGCAATTCATGTGGATGTTACTTTGACACATAGCATCTACCTAAGCATTGTTGAAGACAATGTACACCCCTTCACTAACACGGTACTCCCTGATAGCTTTGGTCCCTTTCAGCATGATAATGTGCCCTGCCACAATGCAAAAATGGTTTAGGAATGGCTTGAGGAACACAACAAGTTCAAGGTGTTGACTTGACCTCCAAATTCCCCAGATCTTAATCCAATTTAGCATCTGTGGGATGTGCTGGACAATCAAGTCTGACCATGGAGGCCCCACCTCGCAACTTACTTGAAGGATCTGCAACTAGGTCTATTGGAGTCCATGCCTCGACAGGTCAGGGCTGTTTTGGTGGCAAAAGGGAGACCTACACAATATTAGGCAGGTGGTCATAATGTTATGGCTAATCACTGTATATGTGTATAGACATGCATTAGTCTATCTATAGATTATTAATTTTCTCTCCTTTTATTCCTCCTTTTCTTTTTCTTCTTCACACATAACTCATATCTACCACTCCGATCATATCTCACTGCCATATCTCCCATTACACCTCACTCACATCACCTCACACACACCACATCAGATTGATGAGGGTCAAGCAGGGTGGTGATTGTGCAGAAATGTCATCTCTGATAGTTTTAATTTTATTATTGAAGAATGTGGCAAAGTCATATGCGTTAAGGTTACTGGAAGGGGTAGTAGGGACCGGTCGAAGCATGATCAGACAGGGAGGAGATGAGGGAGGTGAAGTAGGTTTCTTTAGCAAGGTTGAGAGCAGAGTATATATAATATTTTATATAGTATATGCACCATATATAAAATGTCCTCCAGACTACAGCTCCTCCATTTTGTAGTGGGGAGGACAGGAGACTTAGGCCCAGTCAACAGAGGGGGGACAGGTCATGTGTTTGATGTGCTCATGTGACTCTGCACCCAAGGGCGGGATACAAAGGTAGCAAAAATCCTTGCACCAGCGCTGTGTCTCCGTGTTAACTAATGTGTTCAAAGATAATGAGTATAAACTGATTACAATATCTCACTACTATTTAATAAAAATTCAAATATAACCAGTTGATTATGGTGGACTCAGACTTTTGGACCCTTTCAAATATTTACATATTTGTTTTATGAACAATTTATTATTGGTTATATACACATTATTGTGACATTTAGGGCAGCGGAACACTATGCAGCACAATCCAGCACAATAAGCTAGCAAACATTCTGACGTTCTAGAAAAGAGAACATAGAGAGTAAACAGGGACAGAGAGATTCAGGTCCCAAAGACGTGCATTTGGGAGTCATCGCTATAGTTGGTGAAGCGGTTTATGCTATTTTTATAGGGGTACAATTTAAAAAAATTTCATATTATTTGCATCTTTTACGAGTACTGGTGAATCGTATTTTCTTCTAAATTATTACTGTGTAAGGTATTTATCTGCGGCTATTTTTATGTCGATGTTTGTGTGTACACTACAACACTATGACTTACTGAAACATCAAAGGGGTGGGGTAGGAGAGTAATCCACAAACTTTGCACGTAAACATCAAGTCTCAGAAATCATATGACTTCCAGATGGTACTTGGGGGTAGGCAGGAAGCAGACACACACTGTTAGATATAGATATATACAAAGAGATCTAGGCAAAGACAGGAACACAGCACCAAAAGCACAAACTTCAACCACACACTTACCTCTAGCATCTCAACGCAGGAAGAAGTGGTTAGTAACGCTCCAAGTATGTGATGAGGAATAGTAACCTACCTAATGCCACAATTATATACATTGGTTTTTAATGCCAAAAACAAACTGATATGATGTTTTTTCAATGAAAATACTTTGGTAAGTAAGGATAAAAAATCTTCCAGAAAGCCAAGATATCTCTTCCTAATATTTTCCGGAAAAAGGTCTAATCATATAAATGTTTAAGAATAAATGGGTGTGTAAGTGTCTGCTGGCACGGAAAATAAGGATGGAAAATGAAGACCGGTCATTTTGTGGGGAAGTATTCAAGAGGGTGTTAAAGAAATTATTAGTGAAGCGAGGCGATGTAAAATAAGACAAGGGAATGGGTTGCACTTTTTCATTTTTGATTTTGTCTAGTGTGCCCATGGCAACATGACACTACACTTTGAAAAGCTTGTTAGAATTCCGCTGTTATTGTCAAATGACATAAAATAACAAGTATTCTGCTAGCTAAATTCTTAATGTTAGACTATTTATTTCAACCTGAATTACTATGTTACATAAAAAAAAAGTCTTGAAAGACCCCGGCTCCTGTTACACCTCCGTCTTTTGCCGTTTAGGAGGTATGCTTCACTGTTTGTGTTGATCATTCTTTGTACCTCTTCCCCTTTCCTGCATGCTGCCCAGCATTCTGGTTCCTCCATAATTCAAGTTGTGCCACTGATGGTGCGTTGGCATTTCACATTACATGGGGCTTTAGTCTATCAACCCCCTTACAAATGAGCGTCCGGGGTAAAAATAATCCTTCACTAGTCTCTTCAAACAGTTTTATCTCACCTGACTTAGGTGTAGTTGAAAAGCATCCTTCTATATTATCATTAGCTGAAGGCTGTCTAGCTGCGGTGGCTATTAGCGTAACCAGGGTTGGTTTTTTTTGCCCCATCACTTCCTGAGCAAACCAGAAAGCCTTCACCAGGCCTGGGAAAAGCAATGTTGTCAGATTATCAAGGGAATGGCGGGGGCAACGTGAACAGCGTTGTATGGACTAGCCAAGCGGCCAACAACAGTTACTGTGAACAGACAGCGAAAGGGGCAACAATACAGGGAATAGTGGACTACTTGGTTTATAATGTACACAATAGAAAAGCACCAAGATAAAAGTACATGGAGTGTAAATGCCCTATTTGAACTTAACCACAGGAGGGGAGCCTGTAGGGGAAAAAACTACGAAATTGACTGCAGAAAAGAATCATTTAACCTATATAATGTACCTGGGTTTTTTAGCCCTTACCCAGTCCATCATGCACGCTAAGAGCAGGAGGCTGCCAGATGTTAAGGGACTATTATTTGTAATGTAGACCCCAAACACAGCCCTAGAGTGCCCTCTACATGATACCAAGGGAAGTACTTTGAAACTGTTACTGTCTGATGGGAAGGGTAATGACTTTATCTTGCTTAGTTTGTGTCTTCTTTCTAGTGGTGTATGTGACCATTGCATTTAATTGGAGAAGTGTGGGTATGATTGTTACCTTGTTTTGAACAATGGTGTATAGTGGAAATGGAATAAAGCTGGGGTGGGTGTTACGTGTTGCTGAATGCCTCACTATTGAGGCATTTCAGTGACACCATTGAAGTTTAGGAGGCAACCATTTTAGACAAATGGTTTCATTTTTGGCTCATTCGTTTTCAACCAATGAATTCCATTTCTTGCACTTTTGGTTCAGACAAAAGTTGGGAGACTTGTATCTACCTTCTCTCCCTGCTCATGCACATTCTCCAGCTGTGTGGTCTCCTCTGCTACGTCTACGAGGCTGCAGACAGAAGATGTTGGGAAAAATGTAATTTACAAAATGACAGCCAGGCGAGATCCAAGATGATGTCTGTGCAGGAACAATATCGAACTTAAGTTCTTGGTGTTTATCGCCAACACTAGCTACATACGGAAAGGTTTCATAAGTGATGGGTCCTTACTTGAGAGGGCTTCCGTTGACCATCTTTATATGCTTAAGTTTCAGCTGAGGATGGATAGCTATAATCTTGGCTAAACTAATATCCAAAAAGCACCTGCTGGCTCCAAAGTTGATCATGGCGGATAAGGAGATATGACCTTTAGTCCACTGTCAGAAAAGAGAGATGGATAAATGGGGGTACACACTTGGGGTACTTTTTAGTTTCTTCCAAGTGCGGCTGGATAAAAGCGTACCCTCTTGGTGAAGACGTCGGGTACGGCATTCCTTATATAAGAGTCCTGGTTTACCAAAATAGAGGCATACCTTGTATGATCTGCATCTGCCTTATCCTCTGGTGTTAAGTCTCCTCTTACAAGGCCAATCTGCATAGGTCCCTCAGCGGAGGTGGAAATGTTGTAGTGACTGAGAAGGGGAAGGTAGATTTTGATAGGAAACAGCCTTCCTCTCTCTCGCAACCCGTGATCAATCGTGAGTTCCCAAGCGAGGCACGTCGTCTATTAAGGCAACTGAAAAGCCCCGGCCAAATCGATCCAGCAAGGTTGATTCGTTCGCTATTTTTCTGGGAAAAACGGTGTCTTAAAATCGAAAAAATACGGTACTAATGTTGAATACATTTGGAAATTCTATTAAAATATTCTGATAATAAATCCAGTAGCTGGCTCCCTCCTTCAGAACACTGCTGCAAGAATTTGCTTTACCGTATTTTTCGCTCTATAAGACGCACCTGCTGATAAGACGCACCTAGATTTTAGAGGAGAAAAAAAAGGAAAAAATATTTTGAGCTAAAAAATGGGCTAAAATATTTATTACAATAACTGAATAAGCTATGAACACAGTAAGACACACACAGTAAGACACACACAGACACAGTAAGACACACACAGACACAGTAAGACACACACAGACACAGTAAGACACACACAGACACAGTGAGACACACACAGACACAGTAAGATACACACACACACACAATAAGACACACACACACAATAAGACACACACACACAGTAAGACACACACACACAGTAAGACACACACACACAGTAAGACACACACACAAACACAGTAAGACACACACACACACAGTAAGACCTCCCTCCCTAACCCCCCTTCTCAGTATCTCCCCTCTAACTCCCTAACCCCCCCTTCTCAGTATCTCCCCTCTAACTCCCTAACCCCCCCTTCTCAGTATCTCCCCTCTAACTCCCTAACCCCCCCTTCTCAGTATCTCCCCTCTAACTCCCTAACCCCCCCTTCTCAGGATCTCACCCCCCCCCGCCCCGGTCACTTACCTTAAACTCCTGTGTTGGAAGCGTGAGGCGTTTGTCTCGGGTGCCGGCGCTTCACTGCTGAGCGCCGGCGTCTGACGTCAGCGTAAAGCGCCGGCACCCGAGACAAACGCTTCCAACACAGGCGTTGAAGCGCTGAGGCAGGCGGCGGTGGCGGCCGCCGCCAGCAAAGGATTCCTGTATATCTGTCAGGCAGGGGGGCCCGAGAGTTGGACCCCTTGGGCCCCCCTGACTGGCAGAAATCCAGGACTCCTCTGCTGGCGGCCGCCGCCGCCGCCGCCTGCCTCAGTTGCGACCCCGGATTTATCGGCGTATAACACGCAGGTAGGGTTTAAGCTCCGAATTTTAGTTAAAAAAGTGCGTGTTATACGCCGATAAATACGGTATATCGTTGCCCCCCCCCCCCCTCCCTGCCTGCATCTTCGCTCCATAAGACGCGGCTGATTTTTCATCCTACTTTGGGAGGAAAAAAACTGCGTCTTATGGAGCGAAAAATACGGTAATTTAGCCATACGAGTATTAGTGGGTTTGGGCATGGATGATGGCTCGTTTTTTTAGTGATTCTATGCTTTCAATCTTGTGGCAACAGGTGGGGGAAGCTCATAACAATTCCCCAATGAACAAAGCGAGTTTTTCATAAGGTCGGTATGGAGTGACCTACAGAGTCTTGTCCTACTCTTGGCATCTGCCACACCAAGGTTGTGTGCTGGACTGCCATACGGTGAAGCTTGATTCATCGCTTCAGATTCAAGGCATTTTCATTCCTGAAGACCCCAATGCCAGCATTGTACCTGTTGCTTTTAAGCTTGTGTGCCAACCATGGTCAAGTGATTGTTACCCATTTTAGCACTCAGCCAAGAGGTAGTAGGCTATACTAAGCTCACATACGGACAGAGCTGTGCTTTTGGGATAGTTAAAATCTCTGGGCATGGTTATCACAACATATGTGGTTTAAAGCAACCATGGGCTTACAAAAAAAACTAATCATTTTTAACACAGCTTAAAAGGATGCAAGTTAAAATTCGATCTAAGTCATACCTAAGAACCTCTTAAAAATACATTAACGTCATTCAATGCATGAAGACAGACTTCACTATGCCTTTATTTTTCTATTTTTAATATATTGTACATAATTTTTATTAAAAAAATGTATGTTTCTTGGACTAAAAACAAAAAAAAAAAAACAGGCAAGTGGTACTACATGCATAAGAGTTTAATATGGCATGAAACATTGTCTTCTTAAAATCTTAAAACAGGGATTGGACCTTTAAGAAATTATAAATACGGGTGACACAAGATATAACATACAAACACCATGTAGTTATGACAAGCAGGCTTCTATTCTCACCAACAAAGAAAATAATTATTCATTATAGCTTTATCTGAAAGGGATTACTAAAATCTTAAATTGACACCTCATTTAAACACTGCAGTGGTCTAGCAGCGCCCGAAAGTAAACCTTCCACAAAATAACATTCACTTTAGTTACATGTTTTTTTACATTGATTGTGAATATGTTAGCAAAGGTCAAAATACAAATGAACTTGTTTCCAGCGAGTATGTCTTGTGAGCTTCTAGCATTGCAATGCATGTTCGTAATCATTGCACAAACATTACAGTCTTTACAAGACGCTTACATCAGTATGCTGTATGCCGGAGTTTGACATAATGCTCCAAGTAGGTGCATAATGTATAGATATGAATCACATCCTCTTCATAAAAGGTGCAATTTAGTTCTAGAATTCTTAAAATTAAACATAGCCATTACTATAATGAACGATAATCCAGAAAATTAGGTTTATCTAGCGTAAAGAACACTATGTAAAATACTGGTTTTCACTCTAGTTCCTATGCTTATCCCTTGCTGTACAAGGAGCTTAAAATGTCTTGTGGCCCCAGTGAAAAGAAAAGGTGCACGGAAACTGCACAGGTCCGAAAGTCCGAGACAGAGCATTAACTTTTGCACAGATGAATAAAGCCAGGTCACATGGGAGAAGATGCGCATTCAGGTGTCAGCTCCATGTCAAACGTTAAGGTCTCTGGAAATTTAAAAGAAATTTTTTTTACAAAAATGCTCCAAAAAGTGTAAAAGATTAACAAATGTAATTTTTGACATATTTTAATGCTTACATGCAGATAGAATATGAATGTTTTCTTTAACACATTGTGTATTTTAATAATACTGTATGTGTTCACCTGCATGCTACCATATTCATTTAGCCTTGCCTTGCCTGAGCTACGATCTGGTTCTCTCACAAAGCATTTCTGCACGGCAAAAGTAAAAACTCACCAAACTGATTTCCAGCACTAGCCTCGGCCCCATCGCTTGGAAACTGCATCAAAGAATCTAAGGTCCGTGGAGACATTGGTAGATCTATGGTGCTGCTACATGTTGTCCTGGTAATACATTGAAGGACATAGTCTTTAATGTTAGGAGCGGTGTTGTTGGCAAGAGGGTTTATAGATATTGCAGAAACATCACAATCATTTTAGTATATAGAAAAAAAAGTCAAGGGTATTCAACAATAAGGTAGCAATACTTACGGGGTGACACAAATAAACTTTGTCTTTAGATAAGGCACGGTGCCTGAAAATAGAAAATATCAGTTGTAATTTAAACAGGAAGTACTTTCTGACAGTTTTGTTCTCCGTATAACTTTTAAGTTAAGACATACCATGAAAGACATTAAAGAAGAAAAACAAAAAAGTATTTTTACTAGAAGGACTTATACGCTCACACCCACCATGTGGGCCATTTTAAAAGTCAAACACCTTGTTCTTCTATAGCACAGCAGGCTGTCATCACAGACTTCAACCTGGGAAGTCTACTACTACCTGGGTCTGTGGGTTCTGGGTGCTCCTGGCTCTCAGGGCGGCAATATTTCCCAAAGGCCTCTTCTTTGGGAATGTCGGGGTACAGATAAACTAGCGGGGAAACAAGGATGTTTGTTGCATCCATGATTTTGTAACCCATGATGATTTCGGCAAATGACATATTGTTCAGCTGTTGCTTGGTATATGGCTCAACAGACTGGATCTGGGTTTTCCCTGTGAGTAAAACAAGATATACAGACATAAGAACTTCATTAAGGAAGACTTTGTATACTTTATATAAAATTATAGTTCTAGCCATACCGCTGATGTCTTTCTCCACCCAGGTGAAGGTGATCCCTCCTTCTTTGCTGCTCTCACTGAACCTTAGCAGGAATGTCCCAGGAGGTTTAGTACTAAGAATCGCCCGTTCACGCTCTTTGCTAATGAAACCCAAGATATAACTGTGGAAGCGAGACAGAGATATAAACATCAGAATATAGAATGAAAAAAGCAGGTATAATTAGAAAATAATGTTAACCATAGAGGATAGTGAATCAATACAGAATGTGCTGGGCTTCCTACATGCATGAAAGGAGATGGATATAATAGTGTAACTGCTTAAAATGTAAATATAATTTATTAAGACTTTGTTCACAAACGGAATGGATAAAAATCAATTTTATCTTCTTAACCCCTGTGATTATTATTATTATTTTTCCAAGTGGCTGTGTTTAGAGCCAAGTTTCTACAGCTCTGTTCAGTGTTTCCAGTAATACCAATACTTATCACTGTGAAAAGAGCAGGATGCAAAGGGTCATTTCAAAATTTTTTGTGCATGGAGTTGTATGTCCATAGGGATGTTAAGGGCTTGGGGTTTGGTGAATTAAAGTCAGGCTCTGAGTACTATGCCACCCCCCCCACACACACACACACACTATATGGGGGGTCTAGCCCATACCCTGAAAAACAGCCCCAAGCCTATTATGCCTCCTCCACCAAACTTTCTAGTAGACACTATAGCACTGCTTTGTGGCCAAGCTGTTACTCCTAGATGCTTCCATTTTATAATATTAGCACTTACAGTGGACCAGGGCAGAAATTTCACAAGCAGACTGTGGCAAAGGTGGCATCCTATGACAGTTCCACGTTTAAAGTCACTGAGCTCGTCAGTACGACCCATTCTACTGCCAATGTTTGTCTATGGTGGCGGCTGCTTGATGCGCTTTATTTTATGTCCCAGTTAGGTATGGCTGAAACAACGGACAGTAGTGTCCACATACTTTTGGTCATATGGTTTACATCCACCCCATATAAGTTCCAGTACACAAAACAAGAGGTTAAATTCCAAAACCATGTTAAAAACAAGTGGAAACGTATGTTCGCAAGTATGACCACCTTTTGGTTTTGAGAGTAACCCCCATTATTCTTGTCATTCTGATGAGAGTTGCAGTTCAAGGAGGAACATCTCTGAAATTTCTTTAAAATATATTCTTTTACAATTATTTTATTCTACCTGATTAGAAAAGTATGGTTACAAACTGATAATGCTGCCAACTGTCTTAGAAAGTGGGGATGTCCTATCACTGTAGAATATTCATAGACAGCAGATCACTGACACTTTTATCTGAAAGAGTTGCTAGCAGACTGGATGACTCTCGTGGAGTTGTGCCCCTCAGCTTCTTGATTGCAATAGCTAGGAAGCATATTTAAAAACAGAAGATGGCTGTGGAGGTCAATGGCTAAAACGGCTGTATAAACTATAGCCACACATTGATGAACATCAGTCAACCAATGTTTCAGTTGCAAAACTGGTAACATAAAGGAACAGAAGCTATTTGGAAACTTACCCTTCGTTCCAAAGAGCAAGAATATATTTCTTCACAAGGTCAATAATGTTGTCCAGCCAGACCCAAAACGAGAACCCTTTGCCTGCCATATTTTCCTGTTGACAAAGCCATACCGAGAATTACCAATAAACATACACTATGAGATATTTCTTAGTCACAATTACCCAACGTGTCACTTTATTTTACATATTCTAATGATTATTAGCACTGTGTCTCTATAATCCACGGCAAACTGTTGCGTACAGAATAAAACATATGAACTACAAGACTTCAGGTCACCAACTCCAGCCCTCAAGTCCCCTACAGATAAACAATGGCTTTCACTCGGTGTGACAGATCCAACTGTGGTTATTTGAGCAATCAGCATTTAACAGGATATCCTGGAAGCCTGAATGGTTTGTGAGGAAGGCAAGACATTTGGAACACTGGTTATGATAACACGGGTTACTTCAGCATCTTGGGAAGTTAATTGCAGTAGGCAACCCATTATTTAATATCTCATTGGATAGCTAGCTTCAGGAAAGACCTCAATGACTCCCAAGAGCAAGTACTGGGCTTCTATAAACATTAACACTGGTAACCAATGTTTTCAAGCATTTTAGTCAGAATCGAACAGAACCACTTATTTAAGGCTGGCTACAAATAGAGCTGCTTTTGGTTTTAGAAACCTGCCCTACTTATTTTTAACATTTAAAATATTTGAAAAATGAGAAAATTACTTTACAAAACTTGGCCCAAGTGATTTGACAGCCAGAATAGTTGACGCCAGGGCCTAAAGAAAACAAGAGAAGGTTATTTTCCAATGCACATATCCATGCGGTATAAATACAAACTGGCCACTCCTGAGGGGGGGAAACATACCTAGTAATTTCTCTGCCAAGGTAGTTAGCTGCTCGATGCTAAGGCCACGTTTTGTGGTAGATGAAAACTGCCAGCTTAAAACCTCTGCCACCTGGTCCCAAGTTCCAATGGGTGGTTTTGTAAAAAAGTTAACATTCTGGAGAACACAATAGAAAAGAAAGAATATATCAAACATAAATTGCAGGGCTACAACAATGGAAATAACCACTAGACCATCTTCACAGAACACTGGAGTTTATAGTTACAATAGCCAATCATAGCTTTTACTTATATTATTTATTACATACTGGGATTCATCAACTCAACATTTTCACTGAGGGATCGCAGAACAGCAGGAAAAACTAATACTAACTGACAAATTTCCACTTCACATCTTACAGCATTATCTTTTCAATAATTAAAACATCACCCAAAAAATCAAATAAAATGAAAGTATGCTTCATAAATAGAAATGATATATTTAGACACCGGATTAAAAATTATGTACGTGTGTATGCAACACTGGTTAATCTGTGCATGAACTATAATAAGAAACACCATTATGGGGCAAAAAATAGCATCATTGTATGGAGTAAGTTGAGTTCAGTAAACAGAATATGATAAAAGTGAGTAATCTTATTTTAGTGGCAGCCTGCAAAAACCCCCACCTTTGGATTGTTGGTTAGCATGTTGTACCACAGGATGGATGCCCAGGCATTTGGCATCTGGCAAATATTGGAAATCACGACAACTGGCAGCGAATGAGTCTGCAAGCAAATAAAGTTATGTTGAGACGTACCCAGAAGTTTACATTTTCCAGACGTATACACTGAACACAGTCATGACATCATACCTCATAAGAGATTAGACTAAATTACAATAAACTTTCTAAAAAGAAGACCCGCTGAGTGCATCAGATTTATTTGCATGCTGTATAGATCTTTTGGGTTGTTAGCACCAGGGCATATTATAACTGTCTCCAATCAAGTGAGTGCGTTACACACCACATTTTTTGCGCATATATAAACTCTTTAGCTTCTTTACAAGGAGTCTGTAATAATGCCATAGATGCGTACCAAAGGAATCACTGCACCACAGGCTAAAGGCACAGAGAGAATATGCATTAAGGCTACTGAAAGTTAATTCACGAAACCCCACTGTGGCCGCTGTTGCAACAAACCAGGGTTAAAGGTGCAGCTAAATAGGGATGCTGGCAAAGCTACATTACAAAAAAACTGATCGCAGAGAGGGAGAGGTTTTCAATATGCTCAAGAAGCCTGGACTTCCTCTACCCATTTTGTATGGTAGGCTTGGACCCACAGATTTCCATTATTCAACTGAATGCTGAGGCCTGAAATATTGTTTTTTGCCCAAAAACCTGCTTTTGAAAAATTCCTTACCTCTAGATCAATTTTCAAGCCCTGGTGATAAACCTCAGTCTCAAAGGTGATTAGATGAAGTTCCTCCGTGACAATAAGTGAAGCCTAGAGAGAGAGAAAAAAAAAAAAAAAAAACCATGATAGCGTGTTAAGGTAGCTATGCAGAGTGAGAAGCTACTGATAAAACCGATTTTAAGGTCAAAAGAATACAATACCCATGATTTTATCTAGTATTATCATTAATAAAGGGCCTAATTATTTTAACAAACTGGCCATAGAGCCAGTGTATGTGTGTGTATATATGTATATACCGTATTGGCTCGGATATAGGCCGCCCCCGTATATAGGCCGCACCCTAAAAGTTTGGTGCTTTTTTAAAGAAAAAGTTTTTTTTCTTTAAAAAAGCACCAAAAAAAACATGCTGCCACTCTGTCCCCCCCCCGAGATATGCTGCCACTGTCCCCCCCCGAGATATGCTGCCGCTGTCCTCCCTCCCCGCGATACGCTGCCGCTGTCCTCCCTCCCCGCGATACGCTGCCGCTGTCCTCCCTCCCCGCGATACGCTGCCGCTGTCCTCCCTCCCCGAGATCCGCTGCCACTGTCCTCCCTCCCCGAGATCCGCTGCCGCTGTCCTCCCTCCCCGAGATCCGCTGCCGCTGTCCTCCCTCCCCGAGATACGTTGCCGCTGTCCTCCCTCCCCGCGATACGCTGCCGCTGTCCTCCCTCCCCGCGATACGCTGCCGCTGTCCTCCCTCCCCGCGATACGCTGCCGCTGTCCTCCCTCCCCGCGATACGCTGCCGCTGTCCTCCCTCCCCGCGATACGCTGCCGCTGTCCTCCCTCCCCGCGATACGCTGCCGCTGTCCTCCCTCCCCGCGATACGCTGCCGCTGTCCTCCTCTGCCCCCCCCTCCTCGACTTACCGGAGCAGACTCCCGGGTGTCTGCTCCGGTAAGTCGGGGGTGGGCAGAGGTAAAACGCTTAGATAACCTCCCGTGCCGGCACCCCCCCCCCCCCGTGGGAAGTGCTGGCAGGGGAGGCTGTCTGAGCGTATCGGGGAGAAGGATGCAGGTCCCCTGCACCGCTGCGGGGGATCTGTATCTTAACCCCGCTGCCTGTCGGGCGCTAGACCCCGAATATAGGCCGCACCCCCACTTTAAAAACTTAAAGTGGGGGAAAAAAGTGCGGCCTATATTCGAGCCAATACGGTATATCTCAAAGCTCTGTGTTACAAGTCAACGTTTTCAGGATGAAAGTCTGAAAATAAAAGACTGAAACGTTGACTTGTAACACAGAGCTTTGAGAGATTTATTGAAACCAAGTCCCAGGAGTGCCGGTAACTATTTTTGGAATCTATATGCATTACTGCTTCAGGCACCAGGCAGAGTCATTAAGGTTGGTGTGCAATTGTGTACTTTGGAATGTAATTTTTTCTACAGAATGTAGTATTTGGACAAATAAAAAAAAAAATCCCTTTCAAGTAATTCAATATCTGAGAAGACAATCTTAAACATCACAAGATAAAAAATATCCAAGTAAAGTATCATTCTAGGTGTGTATATTTGGCATGTCCACTTTTTATAACTCACATCACAGTTTGCTCTTCCCCCATTACCACATCGCTGTTCTCTTAGAGTCTGCAAAATAAAAGTTAAAAAGTGCTGTAATCAATGATTTGCTTCAGTGCTTTTTGAAATTCCGGTGGAATTAGGGGGATACTGACAAATTACTTTAGTATTAAATCAATTTCCTGTTTATATATGGATTAAACACCTAATTTAATTCATCATTACTATGATGTACAGTTTCTGTAAGCATCCTAAGAAAAGCGTTAATTGAACAGCTAATAGAATTACACCTTCCTCTAAAGTCTACTAAAATGCGTGATCAGGCAGATAAACTGTTCAATAAACCGACCACCAGGGACTATGTATTCAAGTCACATGCTACAAAGTTTCTTGCAGCAGATATAAGAAGTTGTTTGCAGCTCACCGCACACCTGTGGGTTTAGGAGAGGCTTTCGCTGCCTGGTCCTGCTGTCAAACTGAAGAGCAAGCCTCTTACCTTAAGATTGTTAACAGTATGAAGCCTTGCTATAGGTGGGCTAAGGGGTCTGAAGTAGAGGACTGCATTGGGGACTGCGGGTGGTCAATGTACCCGCGGGTCCCAGTAATCCTGCAAATCTCTGCTGCTGTGGATTACTCTTCCAATGATGCTCAGCCAGCATTATGGTGGACACATGGCTGGCTGAGAATCATGGGAATTTTAGTTCACAGCTAGCATCTGCAGCTTTACTGTTGCTGCACTTCCCATGACGCTCAGCCAGCAAGTAGTATGTCTGGCTGAGCCTCATGGGAAATCAATTCAATGTGTTGGTTATTTCTAATATGCATGACTGCTGACAAAAACGAAGCGTGTTCTAAGTGGTGATGCGAGCGCGACATTGTAAAGTGCAATTTCTTGTATCGTGAGTTCCGCAAGATTATTTTTTAAAAAGCGTCCCTCTTTCACATTTTGAAATGTTGGGAGGTATGAAAATGCAAATTGCCGCCTTATTTTTGGCAATATATGACTTCACGCAAAAGGCTTCTGATATAATCAAGACAAATGGGATCTGACATCCCATGCAAATTGTGGGCCTGTTTCTCAGAAATATGCAGTTTCATAGAAATTGTTTGCAAATAACTCCCTTTACAGAGCAGTAGTCAGTATAAGACATTTTACAGTACAGTTTTGTCCGCTGTATATATTTTTTTCAGAACAAATCTACTCCTTTCTGAATAGAACTGCATCTATCCTACGGACCACATCAATGTGCATGGAAATCACCATGATGACAATTACACGATTTACTAAACTTTTTGAAAAGCTAGAGCAGGCACCAAGATCATGATTAACAGCTCATCTTAAACATTAATCAAACTAAATATACTGTACTAAAATCTACAAGAGGTTTTCAGTCGAATTCCAAATACGATGTCTTTTTTTTCTTTAACTTTATCCTTACCAAATGTTTGAACTCAGCTGACAAGCTTCCATTATTGGATTCCTCCATGTTCATTACTTTGGTGTTTGTCCCAAGAATATTGAATTTCCGAGACCTATACATGAATTAGAAATTGCATGGCCACAATTAGGACTTTTCGTCTCATTCTGATCGAGACCTACCCATGCCAATAGGTATTGTGTCATGGAGATGAATGAAAACAGCAGTACATATACCAAAACGGGTACAAAAAAAAAAAAAAAAAAGTTTCCATTCCAAAAAGACATTAATATAAAAAAAAATATCCTAAAATCTTCATGAAAAGTTTCTCTTACCCCCGCAAGGCTGCAACATCGCCAGAATCCCTGCAAAAAAATATTTATTTTAATCCAAAACAAATTAAAGTTTCATTGTTATATCTTATATACAAAAGACAAACCAGCCCCTAACAGTTATCTAATCTGTTACTTACTTATCAATGCAAACTTTGATTTTCAATTGATAATTGAGTTCAGGGAATTTCACCAGAAGCCTGTAAACCACAGAAATTAAATGTAATACTAGACATAGTTTCGTGAAGCCACACATACATTTACCATAAAGCAGTATTCCTACATTCATGAACTAGCATCCTGACAGAACTAAGAGGAAACACTGAATATGTAGAATAAGGAGTTCAAACGTTGAACATAATGAGCTATTGCCAAAATTTATGATTAGTGCAACAACAGAAAATATTGCATCTCCGGTCTGATTTTTAATTAGCTTTACAGTAACCTTCATACAAAATATTAAAAAGTGCAAAACACTGGGGGTTACGATAAATTAAATAATTAAGAAGCTGCAGTGCAGCTATACCTCCTTCACTTCACCTTTAAATACGCATTATGATCAGGATGAACATATGTTCTTTGTGGGCCAGAAACGCTTTATGTAAATACTTGTAGACAATCTGTGACGAAGGGTAAGTTTTTTTTTTTTCTATGACAGACAGTTGAATACAATATAGCATTACCAAAAAGACAGTTAAGACGCACAAAATTAACCAACCTGACTTTGGTTGTAAACTGGACACCTGTCTTGATGACAAGAGGCCGGTCAGGATGCATGGGCATACAAGGCTGTCTTTCTACCACAAAGGCACTGTAAGAAAGTAAATTAAAAATTCTTCATGATTTTTGTGTGGTAGCAAAAAACATGAGTCCCTATTCTGCTAATAATGACACAAAGTACACAGCTGATGACAATGTCTTTAGGAAATCATAAATCCCTTATATATCTTCCACAGATATCAATGTAAAAAGGAACATAACTTTAACCCTTTAATGACCAGTGATGCGCCTGGTCTCTCTAGACCCCCTTGAGGACTCTGGGCTCCCTGTGCAGGTTGAATACAGATACTGCATTCATCCATGCAAGCCAAAGGAACCCTGCTTACTAGTCACATTGTAATTAGTAAAACATAAAAAGAATAAAGTAACAAAAGTACATTCCCAACAAAATGTAAAACAAAAAAAAGTCCTCCCAAATGTGGCCTTTTAGCCCTGTCTAGTTTTCAAAAATACATGGTTTGATGGGGTAAATATAATTGACCAGCTTCCAAGATGCCACATGGGAGTAGAATGACCAGATTTGGGAAAAGAAAAAAAAAAAAAAAAAAAGAAGGTTTTGAAATAGTAATACGCTACTTGTACTTATTTCCCTATAACTTGCAAACAAAAGCAAAAAAAAAAAATCTAAAACCTTGAACAATCTATTTAGTAGGTTTGATCATTAGCTTTTCCAAGATGGTACCCGGGGGGGGGGACTTGTGTGGGTTCACTAAATGGGAGAGGTGAAAATTACAGCTAAACATGAGCACAGCAAGTGTTAAAACAGCTTTGGTCACGAAGGCTACAAAAAGAAAAAACAGCTCGGTCCTTAAGGGGTTAAGTGTCAAGATTTAAACCTTGGAGCCATGTGGACATTTGTCTAGCATTGTAAGCAATCGTAACAAAATCAATTGGTCCAGATAGGTTTGTACTGGTGAATTTTCTTCTGCTGCATTTAAATCCAGGTTCGAATTGTATAATAAACACACCAGCATGTACATATACCAATCTACACATTCAAATGTTTGGTCCTTTATTGCCACTTTAATGGAGGACAGCTATACTTGCCTCTTCATAAGGTTCCTGAACAGCTCCACAATTCTTTCCTCCAACATGGGCCGATGCTGTATAATAGGATCTCCTTTATAAGACACTTTCTGCTGTAACTCCTCAAGTTTTTTTATCTGCTGCCGAGTTTGCAACTGGGACTCGGCCAGCGAGGTTATCCTGAGATCATATGAAAAGTCTCATTAAGTCATTTAATAAAAATACCTCTACTCTGCTCTCCTAATCAACAACGTCAGTATGAATAATTATCAGACACACACACATACACATATATATATATATATATCTATATATATATATATATATCTATATATATATATATATATATATATATATATATATATATATATATATATATATATATATATAGTTATATAATACTGATATATCTATACATTTGATATAGATTAATTTTTTTTTTTTTTTTAATGTAATGGCCCCAAGTTGAAGGATTGGATGCCACAGAGCTCATGTGTCCAAATATCCCTACAATGTCATCACCTGTATCACTACACTACAAAATAAAAATCATATAAAAAAAAAAATTCTGTCCACACTACAAAAATAAATAAGAATATCTGCATGATCTAATGTTGTCCCCAAAACATGCCAAATCTATTAATCCAGGCCACCACTCTACGTTTGATGGCAGAGGCTCAGAATCCCAAACATAAAAATATTATACAGGCGTATGAGGTATAGCCAAACTCAACATTTTTATGGTTTCAAAAGAAAGTCCTACTTGTCCCAATACATATATCATTTGAAGGAGGAAAATACAGTTGAACAAGGACAAAAATAAAATGCTGTCGCCTGCAACTGTAAGGGGTTAAAATGGTGTCCTGTGGGGGTTTACCAGTTTTCCAGACGATCAAGGCAGATATTAGGTGGCCCGCCAATACATGCTATTTGTTGCCTCCTTTTCCAATCTGCAAGTTCCTCATCAGTTAGGGTCTTTTGGACATATTCCATGGCTGACAGGAGACCAGCTAAATCACTTATGATGGTCTTAGAAAGTGGAAAACAATACATTTTAGAAACAACTAGATTAAGATGCAAATTGTAGTATTGTAACAGTTTTGGAATTCAATACAACATTAAAAACATAACTTCTAGTCAAGTAGAATTCCAAAGCCCTTCCCAGAAATACATTTTATTATCCAGTAGAATTGTCTCAATTATAGTTTTTCAGGGTATGCAAGAACTTTTGTTGACTCAGATACAGGAAATAAACACATTTGTATTATTTGTAAGCGGTTAAAACTTCACATAAAAAGAAGATAAAAATGCAGGTTTGCTAAGATTTTCTATCTTAGAGAGTTCAATTAAAGTGTGCTCATGTCTAAGTGGATAAGAACATTCAAAGGGTTAACTAGGCAATATAAAAATGTATTGATTGTGACTGACTGAACCTAAAATAGTGCTCATGTTTTTTTGCCTTTAAAAGTACCAGAGCAGCTGTGTTCTTCCATTAAATGACACTTGAGACATTAACGGGTAGTTAATATTTTAACAGTGCCTCATATTTAGGGTCAAGGATACCGTGGCAAATGTGGAATCCATAGACAGAGGTCAAAGCCCAAAACACATACCCTTCTTAGTTGATCCAGTGCAGTCAGCATCTGTTCCAACTGTTGCATTTTCTGTCTCGTCACCGACTGATTGTTGCCATTAAGGTCTGATAGATCTGCAGTACAAGAAGTTTAAAGATGGATGCAATTAGCCAAACATTAAAAAAAAAAAAATTCTTAAAATTTTTTTAAACTTCCAGTTTTAACTGGTGGTCTTTGGATGTAACTACATCTAACAATTAAACTCACCACTTTGACTTTTTAATGTTTTATAATTGAAATCAAAGTCATCCTGTAGATTTTCTACAACCTTCATCTTCTGCTCAAGGTCCTGTAAGACATTTTTATCATAAGTTATGCCATTAACATGAAGACACATTAGGTGGAAGTGGGACTACTGTGAATCACGGAATACACACCTGCACTTTCTTCCTCACGTCTTGCAGGTGCTGCTCTAGCATTTGCTGTTTTTCGGTTACCACTGCTGCGGTTGGATGGGAAGAGGGCCCACCTTGCTATGAGGGTATAAAACATGTCATAAGTGCTGGCTCAACTAAACTTATCAAACTAGAACAGCAGGGAGGAAGAGTGGCATATAGGGGTTAAACTGAATATCTGGGGGGCAGAGTGGCATATAAGGGTATAAGGCAAATCTGGCAGCAGCGTGGCATTTCTGGGGGCAGAGTGTAAATTTGTGTTTATTTAAATCTGTAAACATTTTACATACATTTGTGTATTGTATTGAACTACATAATATAGGATTTGGGAAAAGTGAGAAATCCACTATAAATCACTATACACAGTCAATGTAAACATTGTAAACCATTAGGTATGGAGGGTTTGCAAGCATCTTGCAGCAAACATTAATTCCAAAAGGAATGCAACAAGGAAATCTTAATTGCTGGTCGCTATAAAACATAGCATTTATTTTAGTGAATTTCATACTTTAGCGAGCAAATAAGCATGCATTGGTCAAGCAATCTTCATAGAAAGAAAATACATGTGCGTGTTTGGTTTCCTATATGAGAATTCAGATTATATTGGTCTTAATGGCATATTATAGATTTCATTACCTGGGCAGCAGCGGCAGCATTTTGAAGAAGCCTTCCCTCTTCCCATAGACATCTAGCTACAATGCGTGCAATCTCCATGGGTTTCTCTAGATATCTGCTCTGCAAGAATAAGTAGTGTGAAAATCTTCATGAAAGCAATGACAAAACCAGGGCCTTCACAACAATTTGTGGGGTCAAAATTTACGGTACAGACAAAACCCAACACACATTTTACGCATCAAAGCGTGGAACACTATTACGGCTATTCTATAAGAAGCGTAGCTCCCAAAAGCATCTGTAACTATGGCCTACCAATCTATTAACTGTAGAATGTAGTTACACAAAGTGCTTTTTAACGTCATTAGAAAGACCAAAGGGTTAAAAATTATTTTACACACTGTTCCTCACCAAAAAAATGGCACTTTTGCTGTACTTCTGGTTAATAGGCAAGTGAATATTTGTGTAATACGCAGTAAACCTAATCTTGTAAGAGCAGGGCCCTCCCAACACGTCCTAATGTGTTTTTATTTGCCGTCAAATTTATTAAGGCTAGAATAGAACTTTCAGTGAATTTAAAATCTGCCCTTTATTAACAAACTATGAAGCAATATTATAAAAGGGAGGTCTTCCACTCCCTCGGTATCCACCTGGGCTTAGATCAACAAGGAAATCCTCCACACTGAAACAAGCCACAAAAGAGCCAGGGAGTGGGACAGGGGAGCACTTCAGCAAAAATAATTAAGACCCTCTCATGCACCCTCCAACACCAGTAAGCCAGCCTAAAATGCTGGATACTAATTATAGGACACATGCCTAATTTCAGAGGTCACAATACAATATTGTCTGCCACTTCTTTTAGTTCATGTCAGTGGTAACTAGCAATGAGCCTTTGTAATTAATACCTGCAAAAACTGCTTTATTCTCCTCAGGTTGTGTTGGTAAAGGACATTGGATTCTTGTAGAAATCTACTATACTGCTGGTCTATCTCTCCAAGGAGGTTGTGGAAAACCAGTGTGGCATGGGACTCCTTACTGGCAGCAAACCCCCTACAATAAAAAAAAAAAACACAAAAGGCTGCTGGTTAAACTATATAAATCTATAGAAAGCTTGTATATTCAGAAATTATGTTGCTGAACTGATTTGAAATCAATCACGTTTACAGAGTTGACAGGCAGAGCTGCAATCAGAGCACTGTGTGAGGAGGATCTTTATTCATGTTAGTTGTGATAACGTCTGCAAAAAAGGAGGGATTACTGCACTATATCCGAAGGGGCACAGACTAACAAATTCAATCAAAGCTTTTCTAGTCACAAAGAACCCGTTCTATTCACTGAAATATTGAATTTAATATCAGTAAGAAGAAGTTTTACCAGTCTTGGCTTTCTATCCATGGTGCAAGAAACTGGCGCAGCTCCATGGGAAAGCTATCGCTATAAAGCTGGTGCAACTGCTCCAAGTATCTGGTATCCAGCTGTTGTAACTGATTCCATTGCGTCATCTTGTGTCACGAAGGTCTGGACAAGACAAAGAAACATAACAAATACCAATATTAAAGGGGTCAATAAATGATAATGAAATATGAAACTACTTTCATTTGTATTGCTTGTTTAGGAGGGTCCCTGGTACACTGAGATTTCTTACCCTCAAAATCCCAGCATTTAAAGCCAGGGGGCATAGTTATACATGTTCTGTATAGGCAGGGCAATATCCAGCCTAGCCTATTAGGAAGGGACCAAAACTGCAGGTCCAACACTCTGATATGCCTTAAGTTCCGGGATTCCTTAAGTTTACAAGAGACCTTTCTAGTTCTGCACAGACCCTGGCTTTTCTTTTAAAAACGTGCGACCACCGCCATACAGTGTATGGCAGACGTTGACGTCCCAGAGAGGGTCCAGACATGGGCCGATGCCGATCCAGGCGTTTGGGTGAAGAAAGTGAACGTAGATAAGTACACTTTGTGCTTGTTATTTTGTTTCCAACATATCCTATCTGAGCAACATTTTGCAACATAGCAACAGTACTGATAAAAATATGCAAACATTTGATTTTGGCCAAGATTGGCAAAGTGTTTAAGATAGCGAATACCTGTACTAGATAGAGGTTGGTAAGAGAATGGCAGCATGAGAAATCACAGAAAAACCTGATTGCAAAAAATATATTCAAATACTGGTCATATTTAGGGTTTAAAAAACAGTAAACTAACATATTTTGCACCAGTTGTCTATAGTTTACAATAGGTTAGCAACTTGTTCAGAATATATGTAACACAAGCACACGAAATGGGAAAGTGAGAAACTACAGCAAAGAACAACAAAAAGATGACAACACCCGGTGTAATATTTTCACATATCAACTATTTTATTCAGGACCAGCTTCTGGTTTTGAAACACTGTAGGTTATGCTATATGGAACCAAACGCAGGTGACGCACAGAATAATAACTCCCTTCTGTGGAAAATGTAGGTTTACGCGTGTCTATCCAGAACAGGAAACAGGCAGGGATGTGTATTCTTTATTCCAGATTTGTACTGGAAAGTACTTCCAGTAATGGAAGGGAGGAGGAGGAGACTGCCAGTAATCCACACGCACAAAACACGCACGAATATTGACTTGCCTTTGCTATTCAGCTGGAAAAAACACACTTCACAGCGAATGTAAGCATGGTGGCCGAAGAGAAGCTTAAAGGACCCGAATAATTGCATATTAAAAGACCAAGCAATAGATATGTGGATAGCTGGCACAAAGCGCTCCCCTGCAAATACATAAGCGAGCAGCTCTGGAAACATAAGCCAGTGTGTACATCTGTGTATCTGTGTATCTGTGTATCTGTGTAGCTGTACATTGCTGTGAGGCTTTGGGCCAGGAAAAAAAAGTACAAAAAGGATTCAGGGGACTCCCCCAGCATTTGTATGAAAAAAGGCAAGAATACCCCGATACTGGACTATCATTTACAGAAAGCGCATATGATGCCTGCGGAGTCAGTTTCTTCTGCTAGCGTTTGGGTAGGTATTT
Source organism: Spea bombifrons (assembly GCF_027358695.1). NCBI lineage: Eukaryota > Metazoa > Chordata > Amphibia > Anura > Pelobatidae > Spea > Spea bombifrons. Next base: position 20,022,684 of record NC_071099.1, read on the forward strand.
TTCTATGTAATGTCAATGGCTACAGAAGCAGAAAGCCTTCCAATGCAAATCCAAGAAACACTATTACAAGAAAAATGGAAGAGATAGAGAGAAGTGAAGAACAAAGTGAACTACATGAATTAAAATTTGGAGGATTGTTCTCCCAGTTTACCAGCACATGCGCAACGCAACACACATTTTTTGTTATAGAACACCTTGAAGGCAGGGCCTTCCTCGTATTCTGAACACATGTACATACATGACGCATCCTGAATGTATAGCTCATACAAATGGAACGCAGTCTGCAAAAATGATAGCATGTGCTTGTAAGTAAACATTTCTCATCACAAGGGTTATCCCTTTAACAGACTTTTGTGAATGCTTGCAGAGGATGTCACTCCTGCAGGGGCTTCAATCGAAAGTTAAAACTATGTTACAATAAGGAACAAGGGATTGTCACCTTTCATTACTAAAGCAATCAGATAAAGAAGAGTTTGTTTTGCCTTAAAAAACGCTGGGTAGTGTAGCAAACACTTCAAACCACCAAAATCCTTAAGTGAGTTTTAAATGTGGAATAAGGAACACAAAAGCAGATGTATCAACAATTCAGGAGTTTCCCTGTGACATCAGAAATAGAGTTTAATGCTGGAACAATGCACTTGCTGGTACTGAGCTGCAGCTGGTCTCCCCAGATCAATTCTGCTTGTTCTGGTCTCCCCAGATCAATTCTGCTAGGACTCTGGAGGATTTGTGTGTTTGAGGAGCACGGTGTTCAGGACAGGTCAAAAGGCACAAAACCTATAATTAATTCCTCCAGGACCAGTATTATTATACAGTTTAGAAATTCTATTAGCCGACTGCAAAGCATCGGTATTGCAATGCTCAGCACAAACAGTCAGGGCATCTTTTGCCTTTGGGCCAGAGATTCTTCTAATTCTAAGAATTAGTGGGAACAAAACTTCCTACATAATTGTTACTACATCCCCTACAGAACTTGTTATCTCAAACTAAGAATTATCAATTGATTAACCCACATGAATTTAAAGTCTACCACCACTCCCAGCCGTACTGACTGGGAGTGGTGGTAGAATTTAAAGCCCTGTGTGTTAAACAATAAGGCTAGTGCTTGTATAGTCTGATCTCTACCTCTGAAGAAGCCTGCCAGGGAAGCTCGTCAGGTGATTTGAACACAGAAAAAACACTTTTATTCATTTATACTGGATGTCAATACTATATTATTTAAATATTGTATCAATCCAACTCCAGCCTCTTAATCGCCCCATCATCAATTAGTCTCTATCCTATTGTACTCTAAGTTTGCTGGGAACGGCCTTGTCTTTGGTGATCACAGCTGTCACTTTTTACTTCTCTGTTTCTATCATTTTACTGGTGCAGGTCTATACACCTTGCCTATCAGGTCTCTCTGCCATCAACAATGCACTTTTACAATATAAGACATTTAAAAAGGGAAGTTGTATGGGGGGGGGGGATAAAGTGACAGTGCTGTAGGTTAGCAGATACCTTGTTTTATCTCTTCCTTTATCAGCAGACCTTGAGACCACTATTGTCAGTCGTCGTACTTTGGGTGACTCAAACACCACACTGAGCATATTCTATATTCTCCATATTCAGTATGGAGTCCCTTCCTCCAGTCTAGTTCAGTCCATCTGGGGAGCCATTGTATTGTTTAGCACTGGCAGCATGATCAGGGTGTTTGTCTCGTAGACTGGACCAACATAACCAAGCTAGAACATATGCGATACCCTAAAAACAATATGATTTGCAACATTGCTCAATGACAATCAGCAGCTACAAGGGACAATAAGGGGTTATCATTTACAACAGATATTTTCTAATAAACCAGACTCTTTCTTTAGTTCTGTTTTCTACATTGAGAAACCATTTTAATACTTCCTTCCCCTTCTAACATCAGAGCCTCAATAAATATACTCTATATAATAGAGTAAGCTCTCAAGCAGGGCTCACAAAAGCCCACCATTCCTGAACAGAACATTGTATAAAAGTACCATAAGGCTAGACAGCAAACTCACGGCAGGGCTCTCATCTCCTGATGTGTGTGTGTGTATTAATGTATATTTGTTGTGTGTTAAGTGACCCATTTAAATTGTAGATCATAATAACGGCTTTTTTTTTTGATCTGGCTACTAATTTTTGGTGCCATATTATACTGATCCCTATGCCTGTACCTTGCCGGCTTCTAAAATGATCAAGATGGCTCTAAGATTTGTCTTTGGCTCAAAACCTATCCATGGATTTGTTGGCCCTACTGCGCAGCGAACTGCTTTTGTCACAAAATAAAGCTACTCGTACAGACACATTAATGACGTTACACACGTTACAATGTTACAGACACATTAATGACATTACACATGTTACAATCTTACAGACACATTAATGATGTTACACACGTTACAATGTTACAGACACATTAATGACATTACACATGTTACAATGTTACCGACACATTAATGACGTTACACACGTTACAATTAGATGTGTTTGTGGGTAGTCGAGGACATCTGTCTTGTTTTCCCAAGTAGACTATAACATACACAAAAGTATAAAAAAAGTGTTTTTTTGTTTTTTTTTAATTACTTAATCAGTTGTGCCATCTTTTCTGAAAAAATGTCAGCCTTTTGTTCTTTAAATAATTTAAATATATAATGGCCAGGAAGCAACAAGCCATACTTTACAATTTGTAAAGATAACCCTTCACTTCACACTTTCTGTCCAAAACAGAAAAAAAAAAAAAAAAAAAACCTGCTAAAATAAAAGTGAAACCGGAAAAGCCTCAACTTTCAGGCAGAAAGGTTGTCTCATCAGAGCTTACAATCTAACGTTTACATCATATCATACATCGGGGACGTATGTAGCATGTTACTCAGTATATCAGCACATGAGAAAATCAAATCAGCGGTTACAAGCTAATTATCGCATTTATTTAATTATCCTTAAGTGGATTTACATGAAAGCCGGGCCTTAACATAATCCTCAAATCATGGTGGCCAACAATTTACACAGGAACTGGCTAACTAATACAGCGGCAGAGCAACCAAACAGGTAAAAGGGGACACACGTATGTATGTATGTTATAAATGTATATATGATAATTATATATACATATCACGAGCATGAATGCTCGGACAGTCCTTTACATTAAAGCATTACTCTTCTCCAAGCCTTTGCAATATAAGTGAAAAACTTCCCATTTATTAGCTTGTAGACATGTAGAGATATAACTTAAACGTTCCAGGCCCCGTTTAATATAAGGGAGTTGGGAACAAGTAAAAAAAAAAAAACCCACTTACTTCCCTACCTCCGTTTTTCGAGCGCCTTCTTCTTCTTCTTCACTCTGACGCAGCAACCACTGTCTCCCAACACCAACACCGGAAACCGTCTGACCCACCTCGGTCTATGCCCCTCCCATAACTGCCAATCACAGCCAAATCCCCGCCCAAAATGGCTAGAAATGTGACAGCGCTCTTGTAAATGCCACCCTATGGTCTGAAGCCGTTAAGTGTGACCAATCAGAACAGTGTTTTGCACTCATCGGCCCACACCAGACCGTTTAACTAGAGCCCTCCGGCACTTTTCTAGCCAGTCTGGCGGCTCCTGACTGCCCCAGTTGTCGGGACTAATTGTAAGCTCCGCCTTTCTAATTCAATATTCATAAGGAGGTCTTAGTTTCCTGCCCACTTGTTGGTGTCTGGGACGTTTGCTTGCGATTTGGCTGTTCCATGAGGTTAGTCACCCTCCACACGTCATTTTCACTAGAAGGAAGAGAATGATGAAATGAGGAGGGAGGAGAGGCTGAGAAAGCGAAACAGCCTGCTGGAAATCAGGAGAATTCCTGGCAGATTGACGTCATTTTCAAGAACGTCATTATGTAAAATAGAGGTGACGTACCGAAAAGAACGTCTTTATAAGAAAGCATGGGAGTGAGATGTCTGTAGAACTATCCATATGATAGAAAATAAGAAGTGCCACTAAATATGACAGACTGCATGTACTTCCCACAGTGTAGGCGTGCACTACTCTTCTTATTCTTTGTACATGATTATGTCTAGTCAGAAATGTTAAATAATGATCATTTAAGATTGGCGATAACATACCTGGGGATTAGTTAGGTTTCTCTTTTGGTACCAGATTCTTGTGGTCAGGTCAGGTGTGCAACAAAAAACCCCAATAATATAGGTATTGTCCAAGTGCTCAAAGTAAGAAAATATATATTAATAACACTTCCCCGTATACAGCTGCAGCCCAATTTACGCACTTTCCAGCCTGGCCAAAAATAGCAAAATACACGATATATAGATACATCCTATAAAGAGGAAAGGAAGGCAATACAATAGTGCAGATGGTAACAAAATTATAAAACAATACGAAAAATTGATAGTTCGTTCACAAACTGACACGTGACAGCAAACTCATCTCCAAATTCTTTTCGAGATTTCTAAATCTGAACATCTTTTCTCTATATATACGAGCGCCCCATTGTGTATTTTTTCAATTCTTGTGGTCGAGTAAGGGAGTGGGAAGGAGTCCTGATTTACTTCTTCCGAGGGCTTCTCCCTTGGTAGTCGTGTTCTGGGCAGAAGAACTTCCGCTGTAAAGGCCTCTAGTCTGGACAGACATAACACAAATCAGCTCAGTGTAGTGTTTGGGCATGAAAAGCCACCCAAAATATCACCACTGCCTACTATGGTAGCCTCCAAATCTGGAGATGAAGGATACTTATTGTAGCAAAATAAAAAATAACAATGTTTTTTTTCCATGGTACTTATCACCATTTATCGGAGAGGTGACTTATTGCCACCTAGTGATAAAATGAGGAAGCTCAGTGGAAACTCCTTTAACTTACTTAATTTTCTATACAGACTGTGTTATTATTATCATTATTACCTTTTATATAGCGCCAACAGGTTACGCAGCACTTAATATAATACATATATTTAAGGGGTTTGACAAGATGAGAATTGACAGACTAAGACAAACCGATATATATTCGGTGGAGAGAGCTCTGCTCGCAAGCTTACAATCTTGAGGGAATGGGGTGACAAACATACGGCACAGAGAAACGGTGAGAGGTAGTTTGGTGGTTGTATCGGTGGCAATGAAGTATTATTCTTACTTTTGAAAGATATTTTTACAAGGATGGCTTGCATGTATTAATACAATTAAACATAAAACTAAAAAAAAAGCTTTTCTAAACATATAGGTAATGAAGTTTTAGTAACACCCTTTTCCCATGACGCACCCACATCCACAAAACGGCCCCTTTTTGAGCTATGGAAACATAGGTTGAGGGTCCATATTACATACACCACACAACACAACACAGGGGTGGATAAAACTAGGTATTTAAGCTCCTTTAAACTGACTTCAGCCATTGCACTTCAAGGCATTTCTATGTTTGCAGGCTACATTGTTTGCATCAGCAGGCTCCTCGGAGAAAGAGAGGTGCACCCAGGCAGGAATAGTGGGGGAGTTTTAGGTGACTGAGTGTGTTCTGACCGTTGTTCAGTCTACTTCTTCTCAACTTGTTTCACTGCCAGCCCTTTCCCTCCATGTTACATTGGCTTGTATGTCCATCACAGGGTAACAAGTTGAGAAGAAGTAGACTGAACAACGAGTCAGAACACACTCAGTCACCTAAAACTCATTGTTTTAGCAGATCCCATCAAATACAATGTTGCAAAGCAGCCCACTCCTTTCGGCCTATGATCAGCTCTCAGATGTTTCCAAGATGGTACACGGAAGCATTAGTAGCAGATAATAATATAGCCCAATGGTCAGTCACTTCATTTACAGCACTGGAATCTTAAAATAAACAGAACCAAAATGGGATACAATAATAAATAATATTTTTTTTGTCATGAATCCTCTTTAATGTTAAAATTGGGCCTGGCAATTTAAGGCTAACAGCCAATAAAAGACATACGTGCGGCCACCAGCTCGATACGCATGGCTGCAAGCTATCTTCACACACAGACCAGATCTGCTGCATGAGTGGCAGTAAGGGTAACAAAGCAGGCATTTGCACGATTAGCCCGATGACCCGGCCGATATGATATAATTTCAGAAAGAAGTATATTTATATATATATATTTATATTATTATTGTCACGGAAGGCTCTTTGCCTTGGGCTCCCGGAGGGGCCTGAGGGCCAGCCTCCTCCCTACAGACTATGGGCCCTGGCCTTGGAAGGGGTTCTGTATTTGGGGAGATTAGTACAGGGGAGTACATTAGGACTACTTCTTCCCTGGTATGGAGTGCCACATTTCCCCAAGTACCAGAGACTCTAAAGACTGTGAAGCTCGGATGCAGATTTGAGGCGCCTGTATTTTGGGAGGGGATTTATGTGGGGTGTTACTCTCCATCGTGTCAGAACTTATAGGACAGAAACCTCTATGGCCGCTATTTGCACCAGGATCTGATATCCAGCAGGTTTCAGCCAGAAGTCAGGGAACAACCCATGTTTACCATCCTCCCTACAGACTACAATAGCGACCCCCTACTTGGCTGAGGTGGGCTGAGTGCAAATACTGAGCTGTGTGCAAAGGAGGACCTGATGGAGAACTTTGTGTGGTTTGCTGTGTCTTTTGTATGTAAATTACCCCCTTGAACTGTTTAAATACCGGTGTGTTTTCACATAAACTAAGTCCTGTTTTCACCTCACCATGAGTGCTGTCTGATGCTTGGGGTGGGCTGCTATGACACTTTATTGTCATTTTTAGGACAATAGCCACATTGTGTAGCTAAGCTTCGGGTAGCCACAGTGCCAGCACAGCTCTGTTGCAGCGTCATCCCCCCTTCTCTATACAACACTGGTTCTGTGTGGCCCTTAAGAGGTTAATCACTCGTGTCCCAACAAAGGAATGTTTGGCGGGAGTACCCAGTCGGGGTAGAGGGCGTCACGTCACAAATATATTTTTATTATATTATACAATTTTGGCATAAATAAGCATCAAGACATGTGAAAATATATAATTTGGGCAATGCCGTTTTGCATGATTGAAAGGTTAAAAATTTGACCCAGAAAAAGGTCTCCTTCAAAGAGAATCACTTTGGATTTCTAAATTCAAAATTCTTTACCCACAGGATCCTCGTTGTTACGGAGAGGTGAAGGTAGATGAGCAGTATTCAATCCCATGACGTCTGGCTTCACAGATCGTACAGATGGAACCAGAACGCTGGACCAGGTAGGCTCAGAGTTTACACAATTTGAGCAAACATCCATGCGATGATCAAGGCTTTTGATGTGTGCCCCACATTTTGTGCCCTATCTCAGCGGGATTCATCAGTGTGGCCCTTTGGTACTGTAATGATAACATACTGAAACAGGGCCCCTTATGTTAAGATGGAAGCAGCTGAGGTCACTGATGAGGTCATGGAAAGGTCTGCAGTTCAAATACAAGGGAGGAGCTGCGTGATGACAACAGACATGCACACATATGACATCTTTCAAGTGCATGCGCAAGGTAACCATTATACCTGTTTTCCGAGGAAGGCCTTACAACAGGCTTTCTGAGAGGGATGCAACAGCCCCAGTCAGTTAAATGTGAAAAAGGGTGGAAGGGGAACAGGGCGGGGAATGGACGTGCCTAAACTCCGCTCCCTCATCTTGGACATGCCCCACAAAGTAGAAAAGAGCCACTTATTAGGTTGAGGAGCCAAGGTCCCATCTTAATCCCAGAAGACTATTTGTCACAATAAGGGAATGCACTGCCTATGGAGGTGGGGACAACAAGTATTGTGGAGGCTTTCATAAATAAACTGGCTTGGTAGTTATCCAGAAAGGGTATTGAGGAGCACACATAGTAACTTAAAAGCTGTTGATCTGGCTGTCCATCAAGTCTCGAAATATTTTTTTTATTCATCTTGATCAGTGCAACTATGGACATCTTGGAAAGGGTGGACTTGATGGACATATCTTTTTTAACATTACTTAACTTTGATAACAGGAATTTTTGTAGGATCACCTCTATATTATTCCGGCATTGAAATTCAACATTTTCCCCTAATTTTGTATTTTGCTCTCATTACATTTTTCCTCTCTCTTATGATCCCAAATCATCCATTGTTTCTTTCCCTTCCATCCAATGTGACCCTTCTTACATAGCCCAGAGTTTTCTTTTTTATAGTGGCACTTCAGAATTTCAACTTACTAAATGTATGATGCATGATGAAGGTCATGCGTAGTACATAAGTTAAGTGAGGTGGCTAAAGAAATACCACTGAATTAATTATGTATTCTGCTTTTTTTGCTGTAAGGATATTTTTATTGAGTGCAAATAAACTCTCATCTTATATGGCTCACAGCATCTATATGCATAGCATCTGAGCCAAACAGCACTTCTTGTGAGTGTGGAAGTGGAACATAAAGGGGCAACAATGAATTATGTATTTTACAAAAAACATTATACCATTGTTTTGTGGGTTTTTTTTTTCCTATGTGTGTACATCTATAAAAAGAACCAAAGAAGTGGATCATTATGAATTATATATTGTTTGTATCAAAATGTGTTCAAGAGATGGACACGTTTGGTATTTTGTGTGTTGGGGAAAATAACATTATAAATTATAGTCAGGTATATAATAATTTTAACTGCATGGACCTTAAACTTCCCAGATGATTTATAAATGTAAATATCTAATTGATGTTATTATGTTTCTTGTTTTGAGACTACCTAATTAATGACACTGAGTCACATCCAAAGAAAAGCAAAATATGCAAGGCAAAAAATTGTGTTTAATCTGGTTACAATTAGACAAGGAGGACAATTGAAATGTGTTATGTATCCCTCTGGCAGCCAAAAGGTTAACACAACATCAAGCCATAAACCTCCTACTGTCTCTTACCAGATATATGACCCATAGGGGTTTTGCAATATACATTTTACAGAAAGTGTAATAAGTTTACAGGTAGAATGGGTCTTGCCCGTTACCTGGTATATTTCAATATCAACAAGCTCATTTTCAATGGAAATTTTTTAAAACTTAATTTTCAATCAGTCTTTCTGCAGAGAAAGTAGAGATTAGTACCCAGAATTGAACATAAGACTTTTCAGGTATTATTAGGTAACTACATAACCTACATCAAAATAATTCTGATAGTACGGGTATCTGATATAAAGTTTATATCAGAAAAATGGAAACTTTAGCTATAATTTAGAAGAATAAAACTGCACCCCAAGAGATGATGTTGCCTTCTGGAGAAGATTCTTATTTTCACCAAACAAGAATTTACAACAGGTTAACTTCTTCCACATATTTACTTTTTTTTAACCCTTAAATATTGTCCAGTTTAATCACACTTATATTATGCTTGGTCTCCTACCCATCATAGTGGTCTTGCTGTATTAACCTCTACTTTGTCTTCTGGCAGCAAATCCCTGAAACCATCTCTTTCTCTCCTTAATCGGTGCTCACATGAATTGATCTCCATTAGTATGAGTACTCTTTCCAATTCACTTTCTTTTAATTATTTTTCTGGCACTTTGCTCAATTTAGATTCTCTGCACAAAACAGCGTAAGTACATACTGTGAGTACTTAAGTAACATTCCTTAATCAGTTTACCTTTACCTTGTCAATGTCTCTTTCCACGGAACATTATACAATGACACATTATTAATTATATTCTTATTTTTAATACAATGCTGGTGTTGGTGGTTGTCCAAAGCATTCTACAAAGAGAGTTGTATGGAGCCTTTGTCATAGATATGTAAAGGGCCAATGACCTAAGAAATCAAATCGTACACTCATTTCTGATGCACCAGTAAGACAGATAATTAAAGAAGTGGTTGTTTATGGCATATTGAGCAATATGGCGATTGGTTATTGTCTCAAAGACAGAGTGATCTACATAGTATTCTTGTTTTTTTTTTTATCAGGTATGATGGCAATGAAACCAACATAACTGCTATTAAACTTACAAAAAGACATCTTAAGATTGACCAAAAGCCCCGGCACCTGAACCCCACAGTTCTTGCTTGCCAAGACATACTAATGATGCTATTCTTTGACTGAAATACCGGTAATTTAAATAGTTTGTTGAATAGACTATTTAGCTAGCATCCCCGAAGCAATACTAATCTTACGTATATTTCCAGAAGGGATTACATTAATATGACTTGCTAAACATGATCCGGGTAACTCTTTGGGTGACCAAGTATAGTTTGCTGATAAGACCCACAGAGAAAGAAAATTAGAAAAGCTGTGATGTGATTACATATGTCATACACAAAATTAGCTTTATTTTTTATATCTGCTAGTGTGACCTGCTAAGCAGAAATATGGTTATATGTATTTTTATCTTCTTTGTAATTGTGTTTTTAAAAGCTTCAAATATATAGAAGAAAAATGTGTGTATATGAAAAGAAAGGAAATAAAATTGGTTTGAAATGTGAAAGATAACAATTATAGCTGTCCATTTGAAGGGAACAGAATTCTCCCTCTCTAGTCGCTGTCACTTCTCTCAGCCAACACAGCATCAGTGTCCTCGGTGATTTGCAGAAGAGCATGGGGATCGGGACTTTCTCCTCTCAACAACTCAGCTCCTTCCCCTCCTTCTTCATCACCCTCCCCGCCAACTTCCACCATTTCTGTTGCCTGGACCTCAACTTCACCCTCTCTGATCTTCTTAACATAGAAAGTGAATGGGGGCACCTTGTAGACTGCTGTTTTGGAGCGGGCATAGACAGGGTGGTCAGGTGTGAAGGACTTTTTCAACTTGTCCCTAGAGGTCTTCATCTTCTCCCGCCTTTCGTTTGTCACTATCTTGGTTCCCAGCTTGGTCATTCTCTTCTCTATGTTGTGCCTGGTCTTCTCCAGATTCTGCTTGGTCTTCTCCAGGTTCTCTTTGGTCTTAACTTTGGTCTTTTCCATCTTCTCTTTGGAAAAAGCTTTCTTAATGTCATCAACCCGCCGCATTCCACTCTTTTTTATACGTTCAGCTCTGGACTCCTCAATAATCTCTTCTAATTCCACTTCCTCATCGGATGACAGTTGTATGTGCTCTTCATCTTCTTCTTTGTTTTCTTTTGGTTGTTCTTCTCCTTCTACCTCCTGCTTCTCTGTATCTTTGACAGATTTGCTGATGCTCAATTTGGAAGGCAACTTCACCTCATCCTAGAAAAGGAGATAATAAATAAAAAATAAATAATTAACATGTTATTAATTCCTGTATACAAAGAAAATAACATTGTTTGGGGGGATGTAATTGTGAGAGTTTTTGTTGTATTATGTAAAAATTAAATCTCTTCTCTTTTAGTGTACATGACACTTTTAGAGAGCAAGAAATTTACATTTTACATTACACAGTATAAACCAAACTGGTAGCCAACAATTATAGATTAAACTATACTGTTATCATAAGTTGCCTAATAATATGTTTATATGCGTTTTGGAGTACAAATATGCACTGCTTCTAATGCAATGAACATATATACACACCCAAAATGCTTGGTTCACATCTCAAACTGCATTCTGTATACCACAGTTACTCTGTAAAGTATGGGTATATATTGTATACCTGCATGTTGAAAAATGTCTAACTTTGCTATAAGTTTGTGGATGTCCAATCCGTGTAAAAATGCTAACAAATGATTGATGAATGAACACATGATTCTTCCACAATTTGGGTATCTGGGAATACCGAACATACCAACATGGCGGCGGCAAAACGTAGACGAAGACACACAACACGAATAATCTTCGTGTTTGTCTTCATCTTTGTTTACTAATCTCCCTGGTCCCTTCCCCATCTAGCCTACCTAATCTACGCAGCATCACAGGGGTTAACAGGAGTGGAAATGCGTAGGTTTGCCATCAGGAGTTAAAGGGTCGTGCGAACAACGCCTGCTGGGGCCTCCTTTGGAATCAACCAATTGGTTGATGCTAGAGGAGGCCCCTGCCGAATAAAGTCGTTATAATGGACATTTAACTCCTGACGGTGAACCTACGGATTTCCGCTCCCGTTAACCCCTGTGATGCTGCGTAGATGACGGGAGTAGACATCCGTAGGTTCGCTGTCAGGAGTTATAGACTTTTATCTCTTGGAGCGGAGAGACAGGCCAAGTTCACCGTCAGGAGTTAAAGGGCCGTTTAAGTGACTCTATTGGTCGCCTACAGGCATCAACCAAACCAGAGGAAGCCCCTGCAGGCGACCAATAGACTCACTCGCATGGCCCTTTAACTCCTGACAGGAGTGGTCTCCCCAGGCCAAGTTGCGGCACCAGGATTTTAAATGTCCATACAAGCGACTCTATTGGCCGCCAGCAGGGGGCTTGTCTGCCATCAACCAACGAAGGCTCCTGCCGGCGACCAATAGAGTTGCTCATATGGACATTTAAAATCTTGTCGCCAAAGCTGCTGCGTAGTGCGTACCTTGTTAACCCCGTATTAACCTCTTCTACAAAAAAGGAACACGAAGAATCTACAGGAATATTCGAACCGAACAAGCAAATATTCGTGAAATACGAAGATTCCCCCCCCCCACGAAGATGAACACGAAGTGTTGGCCTGCGCTCAAGTCTAGCAGAGAAACTGTTATGAAGATCTTTGTAGGTGAGACTCAGGATTGTACATTGAACCATAGAGTTTACAAGCAGCCAATGAAAAGATTGGCAGAGTTGAGTGATGTTAGAAGAGTGATGGGTAAGAAATATAAACCTAACAGTAGCATCCATGATGGATTGTGTGGTGGCAAGATGGGTAGACCAGGAAGACTAACTAAGACTGACTTGCAATTGTGATGATAATGAGTGTGTAGACAATAGCTTTAGTTGCATTGCCCTGCATTGTGTTAGGAAGGGCAAGTATGAGACATGTTTTTAAGATTTAGGCGGCAGTTTTTGTAAATAGATTTTACGTGAGGGTTTAGTGAGAGGTCAACATCGATGGTGCCAAAGAGACAGTGATTGTGTGGGGTAGGATGGTGGCTGCATCATTGACGGAGACTCTCAGGAATGTTAGTAATGCTTGTAGTCAAGGTGAGAAATTCACTTTTCGAATTTTGGGAATCGTGCAGATATCCTGTTAGAACCAAAGACAAGGCAATAATTGACAAATAGTGAAGGGGAGAGATTAATGGAAGAAAAGCTAGATCTGAGTGTTATTAAAAAATATAAGTGCCATTTATATTTTATAATATGTTTAACCCATTTAAAGGTTATTGAGGATAAATGCTCCGTCTAGTGGATACTCAAGTTTTAGAATGCAATATAAAATGTTGAGTTGAGAATGGCAGGTTCCGTGCATTGACAAAGCACCCTGACTTCTCTTTGTCAAATGGCGCTTGACAGCTCAGCAAAGCCCTGATAGGACAGAACTTGCCAATAACTACACATGCAGCTATTGGCTTGTAAGCTGGCAGGTATACTCTGAAGACTCTGTTCATGCACAATCATAATTATATATATATATACTTTTTTCTGTTCTGTTATAGGACTGAGTCCTGATGTACATTGCCATAATTCTTTACTTACTGGTACAGTGCAATAGAGTGTTTCATATGATATTTATACTTTACAGTACATGATGGAAAGGCACACAGTGCTTATGGGTTAACTCTCTTTATCTTATGAAAGTCATCACTGACACGTGGTCTCTTTGTCCATTGGTTTAAACTTTAGACAAGTTTATCCAATTTTCTGCAATGTGCAATTGGCTGCCAAGGAAATATTTTTTCTGAACAGTATTTTCCATTCTCTAACTCCATGCCAAAAAACTCCATAAACACAGAACAGCTTATGCTTGTGTCTTACTCATACACAGCCATTTTTGTCTGATAAACCTTTTCCAAATTCTAATAAAATATACAAAAATAGAGGCGCCCACAACCTAAAAAGCATAAAAGGCACAACAATTCACATTCTGTGTTGTTGCTAGAATAATTATGACCAGTAAGTACACAAAACAAGAATTCCGCGCATGCTCAGTGAATACCATTCAAAATGCATAAATCTGTTCATTTATTACTTTACCCACCACTACGGTGTACTTTGACATGGTGGCGGGCTAAGCAATATATGGCCATGTAGTGTGATGGAATCCCCTATATTTATGCCTTAGATAAATATACACGGTATTTACAGGGCATGCGCTGAATTCTTGTTTTGTTTTGGTAAAATAAAATAAATGTTTGGGATTTCAGTTTAAGGTAATTTTACTCAGGCCACATTATTACCGTATTTTATTAAAAGTACAATCATTTATGGATCATCGTTGGATAAACGGTGACATTGTGTATTGATTATACTTATAATGACTTTTTAAAACTGTTCTTTCATTGCCGGAACCTAATGATTGTTGTAAAAATGTATAACATGGCTGCCCAAACCAAAATGGGTAGACTTTCTTAAAATCGTCCAACTGCAACTCAAACACATTAACTCATTAGGAAATATTGCAGCCAAGAGAGAGAGACGGAGGAGAGAGTAAAAACAGAATAATGAGCGAATAATGAGAATAATGGTGAGCTGAATATATTTATGAGTGTATCATAGTAATATGCAGCCCTAAAAGTCACAATAGTGTGCATATATATGCATTCAAATTTAAAATGAGCATGTACTAGAGCATAAGTCTCTCTGAGGCAATGTAAGGGGCACGCGTTACAGCAGGGGCGGTTAGTGTAGTGGCTGGGAATATGGGGTGCAGGTTTGATTTATTCAGTTAATGCGAACACCAATTTTTGATTAAGCCGCATGCACGTTCTGCATTCCAAGGAGATGACGATGTTAAGTTAGCAGCTGCCCACACTTCATAGAATGCGTACACGGACATACGGCGCTCTACAGTGATTGGAAGGGTGACGTCTGCCTTGCTGGCTGCTTGACAACACATGTAGTACACCCTAGATGACTATGGTTGCTAATCTGAGAAGATACAGTGTTTTTTTCTATGCTACATAACACAAACACATCATTAATGAGACACTCCAGTTATCATGTGACCTTTAAAGCATATGTTAGCTGAGAAGTAACTTTAAATGTGTTGTCCGCTAATCAATAAATGGGAGGATGCTTCATTTACCCCGTTCCCCATCCCATTATATTTTCCATGCTGAACTGATCTCCTGAAGTGTGGTTTACTTACCCCTCCCCATGCGTGCATGCATGGAAAATGCTTCCACTGATTTCTATAGCAGCCAATCAGTAGAAAGTATCTTCAGACCAAGTAGGTGGCAGGGAGCTGCAGCTTCTCCCTAAGGTGTTATTTTGTTTAACCTTTTTATAGAATGCATATTAAAGTACTCATAAATATGTTACTTGTGTGTCTGTGTACATATATTATTGTGTGCGTTAGTGTGCATGGTAGTATGTTACTTTATGTGTATATGTTACTATGTGTGTGTATATGTTACTGTGTGTGTGTGCCGTATATGTTACTGTGTGTGTATATGTTACTGTGTGTATATATGTTACTGTGTGCATAAATATGTTTCTCTGTGTGTATATGTTACTGTGTGTGTATAAATATGTTTCTCTGTGTGTATGTTACTGTGTGTGTATAAATATGTTTCTCTGTGTGTGTATATGTTACTGTGTGTGTATGTTACTGTGTGTGTGTGTGTATGTTACTGTGTGTGTATATATGTTACTGTGTGTGTGTATATGCTACTGTGTGTATGTTACTGTGTGTGTGTGTATGTTACTGTGTGTGTATATATGTTACTGTGTGTGTGTGTATGTTACTGTGTGTGTATATATGTTACTGTGTGTGTGTATATGCTACTGTGTGTGTATAAATATGTTTCTCTGTGTGTGTATATGTTACTGTGTGTGTGTATATGTTACTGTGTGTGTATAAATATGTTTCTCTGTGTGTGTATATGTTACTGTGTGTGTGTGTGTGTGTATATGTTACTGTGTGTGTATAAATATGTTTCTCTGTGTGTGTATATGTTACTGTGTGTGTGTGTGTATATGTTACTGTGTGTGTGTGTGTGTGTATATGTTACTGTGTGTGTATAAATATGTTTCTCTGTGTGTATATGTTACTGTGTGTATAAATATGTTTCTCTGTGTGTGTATATATGTTACTGTGTGTGTATAAATATGTTTCTCTGTGTGTGTATATGTTACTGTGTGTGTGTGTGTATATGTTACTGTGTGTGTGTGTGTGTATATGTTACTGTGTGTGTATAAATATGTTTCTTTGTGTGTATATGTTACTGTGTGTGTGTGTGTGTATATGTTACTGTGTGTGTATAAATATGTTTCTCTGTGTGTATATGTTACTGTGTGTATAAATATGTTTCTCTGTGTGTGTATATATGTTACTGTGTGTGTATAAATATGTTTCTCTGTGTGTGTATATGTTACTGTGTGTGTGTGTGTGTATATGTTACTGTGTGTGTGTGTGTGTGTGTATATGTTACTGTGTGTGTATAAATATGTTTCTTTGTGTGTATATGTTACTGTGTGTGTGTGTGTGTATATGTTACTGTGTGTGTGGGAGGTGCTTTTGAGCCCACACCACTGATGAATGAGGAATGGAGGAATGAAAGATCAGGTTAACCCTCAAGTTTCTATTTAAACCCTGGATTTAGTTACTTCACTTATTCACTTCTGGAAAATGTAGTATACTCTGCTGCCATGGCAACATCCAAACTGTTTGGTGAGAATTGACTTATGGGAGGTGGATCAAGGACCCTTCTCTATCTCAGCTGTTTGCACCAGTCACATAGAATTGAAATGGCCGGAGTAGTTGTAGATAACAAGAAAAGTTGGGGACCCTAGCGGGGGATCACGAGAGATGTACACCCTGACAAACTTTCTGTTGTCGTATCACAGGTCTAGGGGCAGAGTTTCTATCTGATGGTTACAATACATGCATTTTACTGCAGAGTTTGTAAAAATGGCAGCTGGTGAATGGGAGGCTGAATTTACTGCCAGCCTCTCAGCATTTCAAGTGGCGTAAATAACGACAAGCAGTGCTATTTGTGGACATGCTGTGTTATTCCCAGGCCCTGTCCTGGCTCTCATCCATAACCATTTTAAGCTCACCCAGCTATGTATTTTCTATGCATTCTTGGTTCACACGGCAGCCCCCAGGTCAAAAATAGAAAGGGGCCCCAAAATGCCATCAGAAACACATGAAAGATATATGTTAGATGTGTGATTGTATCTATATACAGAAGCTTTGAACTTGCTTATTTCTGTGTCTTTTTTTTTTAGTTAGCGTTTGTCAGAATTTATGTCTCATTTCTCTGTATATGCGAATCAATGACTTTGTCTGTCCCCTGAGAATCTGGATGATCACAGGTATTTTAAGGCATATTTTATTTCTCACGGTGTGTTAACTGATATTTGGTTTCCTAGCATTGGGACAAAAATATATTTGCTCTTGTGGCGCAGTTCTAATTAGTACATAGCAGAAGAAAACAGTTCTTTCTATTATTACGCTTACAAGCCCCTGGTAGACATGCGCAGCCAGTTCCACAGCACGGTGTACGGAGTAGTCTGCATCCCCAGCCTCAAGTACCACAGACGCTGAGTTCAGACTGAGGCTGGGTTGCAGTATAGGCCACATCCCTGGCCTCAAGTGAGTTGCACACCGCATCTCGCAGCATGATTGAGCTGGAGTTGGAGGATGGCGTGTCCTGTCGTCCTATGGCATGTCCTCATTGATGGGATTCTGGGAATGCTGCAGAAAGGGTGTTCCTGACCTGTAGAGGTGGTGTCCTGATGCTGGTGGGAGGAGCCTTGAACCTACTTCCCTACATAAACTCTGCTCATCGTTCATTCCATGCTTGATTGTTGCCAAGCTGTTGTGGCTGTCTCCGTACAGTCACCATTTCCCTTGTACTACCTGCTGCAGCTCACTGACCCTACTTGACCTTATTTGACCTTCCAGCTTTTGACCTTTGGCTGTATGCTGCCCTGTGACCTTAGTTCTGTAACCTGTTGTGCACCATTTGCCACCTGCCTTGACCCTGTGGACTGTGTATTGACTTTTGTCCTGGCTTTGTGGACTGCCTACCTCTGGGAGACTGCACCTCCTGCTTTACGCTCCCAGCCCATCATATGCATAATGAAAGGCCAACTTATGGAGTCTCCTGAAATGTTTTAACTCACCTAGAGAAACTTATATATTTGTGTTACTAATATTTCCAGAATAGAAGCAAATACAATATCCCTAGAACAAGGGAAATATGGCATCTGTGATTTTACTGCTGGAGGTATTTGTCAATATATGACAAATTGGCAGCTTGTAGTCCAGTGTGTTTTTTTTCTTTTATCTACAGTTTCCCGTAACAACCAGAACATGAAATCTGCTTTTGCAATTAGTATCTAAGCAGAATATAATGGAACAATGGGCAGAGCCGTCATGGAGAGGGCATCAGGCATTAAACAATGAGTGTGAACTGTGGACGGAAACAAGAGGTTTCCACAAGCTAATTACTGACCCGGCATTTAGGAATAAGGACATTATTTAGGAATAAAGACATTAACCCTTCAACAAACAGTGTTGGGATGGATTTCTCACCAGTCATTATAGATATGTTCCCAAAGTGCTGCAGATTTCAGAGAGCTTTGTGGCAGTAGTCATGTTAAAACTTTAATTTTACTGGGTTAATATGAATACATTTGTAATTCAGACATTAGCATTTCTGGATTCTGTTGATCAGAAATATTGCTTCTTGTCGGGTCTGACAAAAATGTGTATTCTAGGTCAGGAGAGTGAAGAGCTGCACATATCATGACTGCTGTGGGATTTAAATCCTGAGAATTCCATTGCAAGAACAGGTTTTAGACATGACTGATGAACGGTCCATGAGATTCAGGGTACAGATGATGCACAAGGATTTCAGGCCTGACCACAGCTAATAGCCAACAATCCTACCGTGTTTCCCCGAAAGTAAGACAGTGTCTTACTTTCTTTTTATCCCTAAAAGCCCCACTATGTCTTACTTTCGGGGTATGTCTTATATTGGGAAAAAATTGAGAGTGATGGGAGTTATGATGTACTTTTAGAGCATAATTAGATCATGAAAAAGACATTGGAAATGGTACAGCATAACACCCATCACTCTCACACACTTACCAATCAACACACCTACCAATCCACACGTATACCAATCCACACACATATACACCAATCCACACGTATACACAAATCCACACACATATACACTAATCCACACACATATACCAATCCACACACATATACACCAATCCACACACATATACACCAATCCACACACATATACACCAATCCACACACACATACACCAATCCACACACATATACACCAATCCACTCTCACTTAATGCTTTCCTACCTTTCCTTTCTTCTTTCAGCTTCTTTTCCTCCTCTTCGCTCCTCTTCTTCAGTTCTGTCTTCTTCCTGGTTCAGAGGGCACGGACAGCGGTGGGCGCGGCTTCAGTGTTGTGCGCCGGGATCTGACAAGAAACCCCGGCGCACAACAGCTGTTGCCGCGCAGATCACAAGGGAGCGGTATCGGAGGTCATTAACAGACCTCCGGCTCCCTTGAGTGATTTTAAGCCGGGTTGAACCCGGCTTAAAATCACTCAAGGGAGCCGGAGGTCTGTTAAAGACCTCCGATACCGCTCCCTTGCGAGCCTGCTCCTCCAGCGGCGGACATTACTGTCCGTCTCTGGAGGGGTGCCGGGTGCCGCAGGTTGGCACCCCCTGGAGTGTGGCGCCCTGTGCGGTCGCACACCCCAAAGGTCGGCCCTGCTCTAAGGGGCCGGCCTTAGGGGTCTGCGGCCGCACAGGGTTTAAATAAAAACATCGGGGGTTTTTTTCAACTTTATTTAACATCCTCCATGTTAAATAAAGTTAAAAAAACTTTATTTAACATGGAGGATGTTAAATAAAGTTAAAAAAAAACCCCGATGTTTTAATTTAAATCCTGTGCGGCCGCAGACACGTAAGGCCGGCCTTGGTGGGGACTTCCCGGCCCCTTAGAGTGGCGGACCCGGCAAATCCCCCGTGTCCCCCATATGTCTTACTTTCGGGGTACGGCTTATATTAGCCGACCCCTCTGAAACCCCCGATACGTCTTACTATCGGGGGTGTCTTACTATCGGGGAAACACGGTATGTATATGGAGCTACGAGAGCTACAAAGTCTATTGCAACTGCCCATTAAAATTGCTATGGTCCTTCAGCATCTAGTATGATCTAGTATAGTTTGACACAGTCATTTCCACTGCCAATAAAAACTGAGAAATGTCTCCACTAAAGCACCTTACCCCAAGGGAATTTTTACAGTGATTTTAGGATCTACAAGAATTATTTGTTACTAGTTAAGTTCCTGATCTACATGTAATTCAAGGAGAAATCTGATTGCGTCTTGGAGTCAAGAAATATTTTTTTCCCCCTGATGGCAGATTTCGAAGTAGCTTAATTAGGGTTTTTTTGCCTTCTTTTGGATCAAGAATAGGAAGGTTAGGTAGAAGAGTTGAACTTGATGGACTTAGGCCTTTTTGTCAACCTTATAAACTATGTTAATGAGACAACTAGAGGAAACATGGGAAAAATCAAAGATGGTAGACAAAATGCTAAAATCTGAGGTTTAATGAGCATAAAAATAAGCTCTTACTCTTTGAGAAAAGAAAATGACCATGTGGCAGATAATGTACACCACGTTTTCCTGGACCAACAGCTAATTGCTCTGTATCCAATTGAATGTGCGTATGTTTAGTGGAACTGGCCTGCTCTAAAACCAGATGGAGAAGATAGTCTTCTTCTTCTTACTAAAATAATACTTCTGCTTAGGAATCCACAGGGCATGCCATTACCATCCGAAAACAACTTCTTTTAAGGCATAATGCCTGGTGGTGTCATGCTTAAAATAATCCACCGTTCAAACTGATAATGAATGCTAAAGTAATATTATTAATGTATGTACTGCCAGCTGCGTGGGCTGCATGGCAGGGTTGGTAAATCAAGTGGTAGAGATATCACAATCATTCATATGCATTGGTATTTCACTGCTTATAAGACTTATTTTCAAAAGGTACAGTACATATATATATATATATATATATATATATATATATATATAACAGGTCTGTCTTGATATGGAATTACAATGAAAAGCTTTTACTGAACTATATATGTCTGGCTAAACACCATGGGAGAAACAGTTCGCCAGCAATCTAAATTGAAGGAATGTAAATTAAAGCAGCAACTCTAAGAAAGCAACCAGTTTTTGCCAACAATTAATTTTACTTAAAAACCCTAAAATCTGGGGGGGGGGGTTAGCTAGCATTACAAACAAAGAAAATATTCATTGTAAACATTTATATAGTATTGCATTAATATGAATAAAAACAATCATTGACGTGTGCTAATTACAGATCAATCTAATCTATACAACCATCCAAACACACTGTGCTACAACAGGCGTACACTACAGTTTTGTTACCCAGGTTATTCACTGCTCTTTCTCACTGAGTCACTGGATTAATCCCACTTTTTCTTTCCACGGTGACCGTTACCATAACAAATTCAAAAACAGCATTCTGGAAATATAAACTCTTACGTCTGCAAGAGACACAAAACTAGTATGGATTGTAGAATTATTATACAGCATAATAGCCAGGACATCTTCAGGAAAACAGTTCTTTTATATTTTTGTATATTTATTAAGATATATCTTCCCATTATTTAAATTACAGGATTAGCTCATTAGACCACTATTACAGTACTTCCCTTATCGTGGTATGTGAGACGGATATTTCCTTACATTTTTAAAGAAAAAGTATAAAATGCCTTAAGCTAACATAAGTTGAAATCAGGTCCTAGTTTTACTCTAGGGAAGAGTGTTTATAAGAATGGGTATTTTAGAGGCAGTTTGTATCATCAGAACAGGGACGTTGTCATTCCAACACCATCATTTTACAGTGTATTATGTCACAGGCAATGCTAGTTATGTGCTATGCCCTTCAAAATGTCTGAAGTATTTTCTAGTTGGGGTCTTTACCAGGCTGATGTTACACCAGTAATCTCTCTCCAGTTTTAACACTAATTCTTAGATGTTTCATGAATTAAAGCTATGTCCAAGCAATGCGTACAGTGGAAGTTGTATAAAGGTTTTGTATATATAAAGTCATCATACGATGGTTGATATACATGAAATATCAACTGTTCCGAGCAGCCATGGAAAATCGGAGTCTTAGTACAAAGGTTAACTCATCGTAGGCAAATCTGTGTATAATTTAGGAGCACCATAGGAAATTGTAGGAGCAAACCTTCTTTTATTAGTCATGAAGGGATCAATATAAATGCATAAATGTAAGAAAACACAAAAAGTTAGGTGCCGGTAATAAACGTTTAGATGGTATGGATTTTTTTACCCTAGCTAGGGGTGCCCTGAGGACAGCTGGAAGGCTAGGATCTAGCCACTGGTTATCTGCGACAGATACAGAATCACGAACAGGCAGAAGTACACAAGGCTTGGACAGGAGGGCTCAGCTTTGAGAGAGCTGCTAATGCTTGATTCCTGTAGGCACGAAGAATGCAGGGATCCTGCATGTCTGGGACGTGAATCACAAAAGCTAAATATGGGTTGTAGCTCCTGCCAAGAGAATAGTGTCTGCTTACGGTCTACACCAGGAGATGAAAAGAGGCAGCAGAAGAAATTAAAGCTGGGAATAATTCTGCAGAGAGAACCCCAAAAAATAAGTAAAAGGGTTACTTTTATCTGGGATTTTGATGCATAGTTATGGGAATATTTTTGGTCAGTGGCGGAACACAATAATTCAAGTTGTATTTGGATCAATGTGTTCCGTATTTCTTCCCAAGAAAGCATAGGTATAAAGATTTTCTCCCTTTTTGTTTAGTCTGATGAACTTTCTTTAATTGCCTCAGGGTCAGCTATATCTTCAATTAGCTAGCATTGTCTGTCCTCATCTTAGCTCCCATTTAGAGGAATAATGTGGTATTTTTGGACCAGCACACATGTGAAGTTCAAAGATATGCCCTTTAAAACCTCATGAGATGAGTTGATCAGTGGATGCTGGGAACAGAGAGAACGCTGAACCACAGGTAGATCAATGATTCCCACTATAGAGGATACAAGAACAGCCGGGTTATATAACAACGATAAAGACAACTTTTTATGTGCTAGTCCAGGCCTGTCCATCTAGGGTGAAGTTCATTTATAATTCACAACTCATCCTAATGCTCAAGAAGAGTATTTGAGTCACATATTTTTGCATATATATGTAACAGACTTAGATATCATCACCGCTAATTACATAGTTACAAGCACTTCTCATATTGCACGGATATAAAAAGTCAGAAAAATCTTCTGGCACAGATAGAGGAGGCACAAGCATTATGTGAATCCATCTTCCCACACACACACGGAGCAGAAAACACCACCTCTCACATCCCTACCCATGGAGAGACACTCACTCCTTGCCCAAGAAAAATTCCTTTAAGCCCACGCCTCCCACACACTGGCCCTTAAGTGTATCTAATTCTACTAACCTCATCAGATCATGGACACAAACAGTATATTTCACTTATTTCTTAAAATGCACCAGTAACCTAAAACACATAAATTTCTAGAAAAAAAAAACATACACCTTTTTTCTTGCATGTTTCTTGCATTCATGGCAGATTGCTGAGAGACACTTTGGGTATTTAGTTAACTTATCAAGATTATTCTCAGAGGAGCTCTGCTCTTCCCCCTACCCTGTGTAAGGTAGAAATAAAAAACTATATGCTCATTGCCCTCTGCTCCAAGGGTGGCAGGGGGTAATTGCCCTATGGGCTGCTCAGATTTAAACATTTTGAGCCACATGTTTGCAATTCCACATGTCTCCACCAGGGTGTCCAGAGCATCAATGGTTTAAGACCGCATTTACATAATGGCTGAATTGGCTTTTGTGCATCCACTTTCTGTAAATATGTTTTGGATATGACTCAGTAGCATATGTTTGTCTGACTTGAGTTGCTTTTTTACTTGGTCACTTGACTGGATTGGCCTTGCAGGCTAAATGTAGCCTCCCTGCTCTTTCTCCTAGTCTGTGATGGATTGAGAGACAATATTTAGCCAGACAGGGGGCTGCCCAGTACCCCTGCCCCTGTGCAAGTTCATAATGTACATTTCCCACACAAGAAAATAATTGTTGCTTTGAGTAAACAAACAAAACCTCTTCTGTACAACACACTTCTAACTGCAGGAAGGAAAGCATTTGTTAAATTTACAAAGATCAATCGACTTATCTGAATTGTGAGTGGACAAAGCTCGTAAGATTGTTATTTTAACTAATTTGGATTCCTAATTAAATAGAATGTAAATGGTTAAGATAACCTGGACCGTCCTTTAAATGAAGCAAATAAATAAGCAAATAAATTATAAGCAAATAAATAAAAGTAAAATAATTGGCACAGGATGAAAACGTGGAATTGCGCTAACAGATATGTAGTAGAAATACATTTCGTATTTAGTTCTCAACATGCATACATAGGGGCCTGGGCTGCATTTGCAGGAGGCAGAGCACTTGACCTTTGATATGTTCTGTAAATGCCATTGCTGTTATATTTTTAATACGTCCATTAAAATACGTCGGGAGGAATGTCCATTAGTTAGTAGAGGAATAATATTTCAAGATTGGTGTGGTTTAAGAAATGAACACATATTCTTAACATTTCCCATGTATAAAATATTTGCAGTCTCTCTTCTTTTTATATACCTTGTGTGGAAATAAATGAATATGCGTGTAAAGAAAAATGGTGGGGAAAAATAAATGAAAGAAACCCTAGAGACTTGCTGATCCCATTTGCAGCTTTCCTGAATTGAATGAATCGTGCTGGACACCGTTGCTAGAAAAACAGTCTAAAAATGGAAATGTATGCCTGGTGTTTGCTGCTGGAACAAGCGCTAAAAACAATACTCTATTATAAACTTAACAAAGATTAACAATTGAAGTATCAAGATATTCCTGCAGGCAATTTATTTGGGACATTTTGCACAAATAGTTCTAAGTTTTGGATCATAAGAGATATTTTATTCCTGCCTTTTTCTCTTTTCTCTTCTATGTGTTTTTGTATTTTTAATACTGTTAATTACAGTCCATGTTAGAGGGAACACAAACACACTTTCACATAGTTTACAATCTATTTTGTAAAAAAGTATATACTGACAAAATAAAATGTGTTTTAGCAATATTCTTTATAAAAGTATAACCTATAACAAAATTTGAAGTGATATCAGACTAGGCATGATAAGGTGGGCCCGGCACTTTAAGGCCAACGGCCGTCTGATGACTTAAGCGCAGCTAATAGCAGTATACGAGCAAGCATACTCTACGTATTTATGCTCATGGAACGTGCAGCCATTTGCTCGGCGTATCTCATACCCATAGAGATCTCTCTTAAGTGAGAACAAGTAAACACACCAGGCTAAGGAAAAAAGGTACAGCAAGGCTCTTCCCTCTCGCCCCATTTCCTCTCATTAGATGACTAGCGCAGAAAACCAAAAAGAAAAGGGCCAGGGCGGCAATGGGGACTGAAAAATTCTTAGCAATCGTATCCCTCTGCTGCAGTTATGCTACATCATATATAATTACAAATGCCATCCAGTACTAATCTTTTCTGTATTATTTCTATCTACTGTATAAATAATAATAGTGGTTTAATGTATAGGTATTCTAACGGATGTGAAGGAGATAGACACATCCGCTGCTTAATTCATGCCTTCAGGGAAAAGTTAGTGTTTAGGAACTGGTGAGAATATACTCAGTGTCAATCATAATATATCCTGCAGGATAACAAACTGAAACTGGAAGGTGTATTAAAATGATTCATTGTCTGTCTCATAAGGTCTGCAGAAAGCACAGACTTTAACACAATGAACCACATATAAACAGGCTAAAACAGACAAGTACATTTTACATAATAATATTTTACTTCATAGAACATGGATGACTGGGTCCGCTGCAAGATAAGTATGCTCTCTCTCTCTATATATATATATGAAAAAGTATTTTCTTCTATTTTTCTTTACTTGTCACATTTAAATGTTGTAATGATCGTTTCATTTATTAAAGGTAAAGATTTAATCAGAACCTATATCACCCATGTGAAAAAGTAACTGCTCCCCTAAAACTAGTAGCTGGTTGTGCCACTCTTGGCGGCAAAAACTGCAATCAAATGTTTGCAATAACTGGCAAAGCATCTTTTACGAGGGACATTCAAAAAGTTTCTGCACTTTTTAAATAAAAAAACTTATATATATGTAAAAGTCAGCCACATTGGAGGGTTTTCGAACATGAACTGCCTTTTTCATGTCATGCCACAGCATCTCAAATTCAAGTCAGGGCTTTGGCTAGGCCATTTGAAAACCTTCATTTTGTTTCTTTTGAGACATTCAGCTTGTGTGCTCTGGATCATTTTCCTGCTGCATAACCCAACTGAGCTTGAGGTCACAAACTGATGGCCGGACATTCTCCTTCAAGATTTTCTAAAAGTTACCCAGGCCCTGAACAGAAAAGCATCCCCAGACCATCACACTACCACCACCATGTTTGACTGTTGGTATGATGTCCTTTTTGTGAAATGTTATGTTAGCTTTACACCAGATGTAATGGGACCAATGTCTTCCATAAAGTATCACTTTTGACTCATCAGTCCACAGAATATTATCCAAAGGGTCATCAAGATGTTTTTCGTCAAATGTGAGATGACCCTTTGTGTTCTTTTTGGTCTGCAGTGGATTTTGCCTTGCAACTCTCCCATGGATGTAATTTTGGCACAATCTCTTTCTTCTAGTGGAATCTCAACTGAGGCAGGGGAGGTCTGCAGCAGTTCTTTACATGTTAGTCAGGATTCTTTTCTAAGCTCCTGGGTGCATCATCAATGTGCTTTTTGGAGGAATTTTTGTAGGCCGGCCACTCCTGGGAAAATTCATCACTGTTCCAAGTTTTTTCCATTTGTAGATAATGGCTCCCCCTACTCTTCCCTAGAATCCTAGAGCCTTAGATACGGCTTTGAAACACTTTTCATAGTGATGTCAATTACTTTGTTTCTCATCTGTTCTTGAATTTCTTTACATCGTGCGCTGCTTTTTGAGACCTTTTAACCTACTTTGCTAGATAAGTTCTGTTTTTTATTGATGGTTAGATTCAACAGGACTGGCAGTAGTCATGCCTGGGTGTGTCTAGTGAAATTAAACTAATTATCAAATAAATACAATTTTCACATGGGCCTGGTTGGGTTGGATAGTTTTTTCCTTGTATACGTTAAATAATCAGTTAAGAACTGCATTTTGTGTTTACTCGGGTTATCTTTGTCTAATAGTAAAGTAGTTTGGAGTAGCCGTTTTAGTCCAGTGATGCAGAACAACAGAATTCTGTAATATATTTTTATTGGACAGTATTTTGTAATGACAAGCTTTCGGGAGTGCTCCCTTTATCAAGTCAAAAGTTTTTCTGGAAGACACCTGAAAGTTTGTAATTCAAATTACTATTACAAGTATTACAAGATTCTGCAACATTATGTTATTCTGCTTCTAATATTAAAATTGATTATTATGTTATTATTATTACTTGATTAGTGTGACAAATATGCTATGCAAAATAACAAGAAATCTGGAAAGGGAAATGCTTTTCTCAGAGCACTGTGTATATATGTATATATATATATATACGGTATATATATATATATATATATATATATAATTGCTGGCCAAATTGATTAAAACATTCTGTATATAAAGGTTATGGTGATCTGGGACTGGTAGGAGTTCCATGTCCTGTTTTATATGGCTGCCTGTGAGCCGCACCCGCATGTACTCTCGCTCGAACTGTGTGCACAGCATTTTGTAATATGTATGCCCACTTCACCCCATAGATGTCTTTGTGTTTCTATCTCAATGCTATAAGTAAGAGGTGAATTTAATCTTTCAATTAACTGGTCACTGATACGTTTGCTGGTCAATGTATAGAGGAAAAGTTACCCACTCAAAATGACAGCCACTTTCTTGGCTGAGAAGTAAAAGTACAAATGTGGCAGGAATAAATGCATAAGTGGTTTAATCCACG
Organism: Spea bombifrons; assembly: GCF_027358695.1. Lineage (NCBI taxonomy): Eukaryota > Metazoa > Chordata > Amphibia > Anura > Pelobatidae > Spea > Spea bombifrons. The sequence goes on from NC_071099.1 coordinate 20,050,717, forward strand.
CTAGGAAATCCCAATGTACAAATATATTAGCAATATATTTAAGGATATCTCAGAAATAATAACTACCGCATGGACAGAACAGATATCAAGAAGATACTTTTTAATGTTAGATAGCAACAATTTCAGTTTAAACATCGGTATTCGGTACAGTAAGGGTGGTAACTCTCTGGAATGTTTGTTGAGTTGGTGACTGCTGGTACTGTGGATCTTTTACAAGAGTGGATTCCCTTTCGTGCATGGGGTAACCCAGATTGCCTAGAACTAAAGCTTTAACGAGCCATGGTCAGCATATGAATGGCAAAGCACCATAACATTTGTAGCAACCGATGATCTGCCAGCTTACCCTGATTTAACATGAAGAACAATGGATCATTCTGTAAGCACTAGTTATTGAAACCACCAGAAGGTTTAAATCTTGTAGAGCCCCTAAAAAGGCATTCCTTGTGTTCTCCACCTTTCATCAAAGCGATGATTCATTGTTAAAGTATTACTACACCATCTGGTGTTAGTGTTTCAAACTATTAACGATTCCAGTACAACAAATGGGGGATAACAAACCACATCAGATTCTGTTGTTTTCTAAATATAAGTAACAAAAATGTTATCCTATAGAATTGTCTCCAGCTATTCAAACCTGAAAATCAGTTCTCAATGGGAAGTTGCAAAGAGACAACACTGGTCAGCTCCACTGACTGTCAATGCATAGAATTAAATAATATGTATTATGCATATTTTCAAATAATGTTATAAAATGCATATGATTTTTTTTCTACAACTACCATACAAACAACTGGCTGTGTCCTGACCTAGTAACTGAAAGAAACCCATAATGGAACAGCGATCATGATCTGGTAATTGGTGTTAACAAAGTTGGTTCCTTAGAACAGATATTTCTGGCAAAGTACACCATTCCACACCCTTTAACCAAGTCGCTGCTGAATGCTCATATAGCAAATGGAACGCTATAACATTTATCACACTCAAGTGGTTTTTCAAAGAACTTTGAAAAAATGTCATTTTCCAAATAGAAAAAAACATTTTATCAAGGAATACAAACATGTCTAAAACATGAATATGTGAGGTTTAATATATTTTCTAATGTGCCCCATCTTCAAAGTCTAATTTGTCAGGTTATAAGAAAGAATTCAGTCAAAAATAGAAGAAATATGAAATGTACAATAAGTAATACAAAAGAATATAGGATCAGCCTGCCTGTTATTTTCCTATACATGTCATTTACGAATTCATCTACTTCTTTGAAGTAAATTGATCTTCAATAAGAATACATTGTAAGACTGATGTAAGCAGTTAGATACACTAAGTTTAGAAATTGCTACAATGAACACATTGCAAATTCAGTGTTTGGTTCATGACTTGAGAAGAAAATACACAAGTAAAGATACAAATGAAAATTATGATATTTCTATTGGATGTGATAAACCCAAAGCTGACCAACATTTCGAAAAACCACATACCACTACATCTCACCTGGTAGATCATGACTTTGAAGTTCTTGCGTCTCAAGAGTTCGGACTCGTTTACTTCCAGCTTTTTTATCTGTCCTGCCTGTCTCTCAAGGTTCTGCCTCACTGTCTTGACGTTGACGCTAACCTTTCTCACTTTCTCGAGCAGTTTGCTGGCCGTGTTGCTGGTGGTCGCATGGGACTTGGCCAGCTTGGTAAGCTCACCTTGGATGCTGCCCACTACATTTTCCATCTCTTGCTGCCTTTCTTCGAGCTGGGTTTGGGTCAGTTGAATCTGGTCCACTGCACCTATGATCTTATCCAACAGGCTTAACACCAGGACACCATTTATTTGGTCTGCTTTGATGGGCTCTGTCTCTGCTGGCTCCTCTGGAGGAGTCTCAATGGTGGTGGGCTGCTCAATTATCTGCAAAGTTGTATCCTCCATGTCGACTGTTGCTTTATGGGTTGAAGTTCTAACTATGTTCAAGCTGGGAAGAGAGCAGAAGGGAAAAACAAGCGGTGAGAGATCCAGAGACTTTGATAATGCTGGTAACCGGGACGCTAGCCAGAAATAGCAAGCATGGGATGGGTATGTGTGTGTGTGTGTATCTGTGAGCTTCTATGCAGAATAGCAGTGCTCTGCATAACTGTACGGGTAGGACCTGGGAGGAGGGGGGTGACTGTTCCATACTTTCATGTCATTGGCTAACTCCACCCATAGTATATTGGAGAAGCTGGCTGCTGACCTAACCTCTCCCTTTCTGAAATGATTAAAATAGTTATAGGGGGGTGACTCGTCTCCTTGCATGCAAGCACAGGCAGTGGAATGTACCAGCAGAGGGAGAGATGAGAAAAGTCAGGCTGATCATATTATGGGTATCCCTAACACATTAACCTCTTAACTGACAGCAAGCGTTACAACCTTAATGCAAGCTGTAAAAAAAACATTAACCCCTGCCATGATCCTCAGCCATTGTTGGTTGAGATGTTTACTGACACCAAAGCATCAAAGCTATTAAAGGACAAATTGAAAATACAGAATTTGTCATCTTACATAAGAAATTAGTTAATGTTTTGAATCAGTATTGGTCCGACACAATACTGCTATTTACATCCCCTTGTATATTGTTACAATTTTTCTCTACCAAGGGCACATATATGAAGTTCTGGGAAGTGTTACCTTGAGGCAATAGCAGTTAGTATAAAGAGTTGTCTTTCAGAAGAGGCAGTAAAGTGCTTATGATCAAGAGAAGCTGCAGTTGCTTGAAATTAAAAAGACAATGTTATCTTAAAGGATGCCATGAATCACACAGGATTTAGGTCAGGAAGGAAAAGCACACAGAGCGCCCGAATATACAACTCTAAAAGCCGATTATTCAAATTACACAAATAACAAAGACTACAGGTGGAAGATTTATTTATGTATGCTAACATGTATAAGAAATATTTACAAAACAAGGACTGTTATGGGCTACTATACATAACCATGATGTAATGTTTTGAAATAAAAAATAATAGTTACACTTTAAGAGCAAAACATCTACTTACCTTCCTCTTATCCTAAGAGAAACTCAAATGAATTTTTTCATACAAAAGTTCAGTATGTGGCAGGTGGGTGGGCTCAGCTGAAAGGAGAATGGAAAACTCTGCTTATTATGGCTAATGGAAAAGTGCTTGGAATCATTAACAGTCAGATGTTTCCCCTGCAGGAACACTCCCTGGCCCTGTCAGGGAATTCCGTACAGATTGTTGTAGTCATAGGGCACTGCAGAGTTTAAGGCAAGATTAACCATCAGCAGGTAGAAAATGGGCTTAGTTAGGAGAACAAACTTTTACATTATGTTGTGTGTTTGGAAAATGGGCTTAGTTAGGAGAACAAACTTTTACATTATGTTGTGTGTTTGGAAAATGGGCCTAGTTAGGAGAACAAACTTTTACATTATGTTGTGTGTTTGGAAAATGGGCTTAGTTAGGAGAACAAACTTTTACATTATGTTGTGTGTTTGGAAAATGGGCCTAGTTAGGAGAACAAACTTTTACATTATGTTGTGTGTTTGGAAAATGGGCTTAGTTAGGAGAACAAACTTTTATATTATGTTGTGTGTTTTGACAGACCAGCTAATTCTACTTGGTTGCTGAGTTTCTGCACAAAGCATAGGGCCTTAGAAGATGAGACATACATGAGGTCTATAGGTAAACCTTGTCTTGTGACATAACATACATGGTTAGAATAATTAATGCATCTACATGAGTTTTTAGAATGCACATCATTATTATTATGTTTATTGGACAGAAGACACCTCTTCTTCTGTACCACTATGTCTTAATATGGATTCATCTTGTTGTCAAGTTCTATATTGTGAATGGGACTTCCATGGCCTGATGATTCTCCCCACTGCAGCTCGAAGTAGGTAATAATTGGCAGGAAAGCACTCCCCTTGAAATCAAATCCGCCCACGGGGTCCCTTGCAAAATTTGCCAAGCAAGTGTGGAAGCTGACTTGCAGAATCCCTCCATACATTTTTAAGAGGGGTGCCGTATAAATTGATGGCCGGAGTCTCCCTTTAACTATGCCTGAAGGAGGGATGTTAGTGTCCTGAAAGTTTGTGTTTACTATTCTATAATGTTAACCATTAAATTGGGCCAATATTCAAGGCCTGAATTGGCACCATTGGTCAGGATGTTAAGAGTATAGACCGTGCCTGTTTGTTAATAATTGCAGGTGTCCTCTAGTATCAGACAGACATGTCTGGCCCAGAAAATGCTGCCACATGGCTGGCTCATCCATCCCTAGCCGTGGGAAGAAACATAATAAGGCATAATAAGGGCACAATGTACTCTCTCCTCCTCATCATTTTCAAAAGATTGTTTCCAAATATACCCATTGTTCATTCAAACCTACATGCTACATTCTTCATCTCAGAAAATAAACAGATCCAGACACTCTGTACACATTACAAGGCCATTATTGATAGCAAAGCAAATTCCAGATGCTGAATTTCCTACATTTTTTTCATTACTTATGATGTGTTTCAGCTGTGTAAAAGCCAGGTTCTATCTGTGAACATCTTATAACCAAAGGGAAAAAATGGCTGTATTTTAAATACATTTTAAGTTATATGTAGTATATACACATTAAAAGAGGACAGTAGAATGATTAATGGGCGAACTTACGTGCAGCAACCGATACATGGGACACTTGTACAGAGGTAGCTTATGACAAATTCATTAAGACCTGAGATTCAGCTAAAACATGAGGTATGTACAGATAGAATGGCTTTGAACCTAATGAGATCAAGTTGTGATTTTTTTGATCCTGTACATCTATGATTCACTCAAATAAGAACTCATCTATTCAGTTGAATTTATAAAATGTTGAATGAGAAAAAAGATTTGTAGAAAAAAAATTTGTAGAAACGTGGATGTGAACGGGGGACGGCAAATCATCATTATTTTTCAAATTATTATTTTTTCCAAAGGTAAATTTGTGAATTTGTGAACTGTAACAATGGGTGATACAAAATAGGTAAACCTAAATTCTAAACACATTTTGAACTGGAGGAAGAAGGATACAATAATATATCCTTCAATAATCATCAATATATCAATAATAAGGATACATAAGTTTTCTCAAAACCAACTACAGGTCTAGAAAGCCAAGTAAGAAGCCAGGAATTAGGGCAATCAGACATAGAAGGATACTTGCCAGAGGTCAGGAAAATGAGCAACTGGGACCAGAATCAGAAAATAGTATAGGTAAAAACAAGGAAGGTACAGAAATAAAAAAAAACAGCAGCAAGACCACACATGGAAACAAGTGATCTGGAAATGGCACAAAAACACACACAATGAGAGACTACCAAAAGAGCCTTAAGGTAGTTGGCAGCTTAAGTGTCTGTATAAACTTGATAAAAAAAAATATTTTTGGCAGAATTCAATGGTCATCTGAGCTAAGTCAAAAAAGTGGTCTTAGTACCATAGAAACCGATAAAATTGTCTATCCAGCATGATTGCTTCATTGGTTTAGACAAGTTGGGGTTCCCTATAACAATTCCTGAAGTAACGGCCATTATCAAATATCTTGCAGTTTCATTGGTTGCTAATAATTAGACAATTATTCTAGCTCTATGAACGAATAATTGGAATTATAATAAAGACAGGAGGCGAATATTTGCATTGACTTTCTTTACTGTCACATAGCAGCAAATATAAAGTAGAACATCTGACAACCAATCATTAAAAAAGAGCTAACAGTATAAAGATGGTAGCAGCCCCTCCTTCTTCCTCTTTCTGTACCATGCAAACCATGGAACGGTAAGATGAACAGGAAAGTTGAATTGTCAGTAGAGAAACTTGATCGATGCATCCAAAGTTAAGCTCGAGAAAACAGGTAAAGTGGTGACGTGAAACCTTCTCCGGAGGGTTTACACTGAAAAATAAAGAGAAATAAATAACAGCATCTGTTTTCCATAGGTGCAAAATAACCTAAGAACAGGGGATAATTATTATAAATATATAGAAATCTATTACAGTAGCCCGTAAAAATTTCACATAAGCAAATAATAATAATAGTAATCAAAAGGCCGAGAGGGAGGTAAATATTTGCAATTTTAAATGTCGCGCTAATAAAGGAAACAAAGCTGAAGATAACAGATGAAAATAAAATGCCCGAAAAGTAGAAACGTGGCCAATCAGTAGGCGAAGAAACCAGATGAAAAGGTTTTGAGTAAGAAATCAAAAGTTGAGAAGCTGAAGCGGGACAAATGGGGGTAGTAGAAGACATCTAGCAATACAAAGCTTGGGAACCTCATTAAGGTAAGGATAAGAAACAGAAGTAGAAAAGTTTTTGTGCGCCTATGAATCTAAAAAACTAGAGAGAAAGAAAGAGATGGCCTTAAAGAAAGAGTCTGTGGAGAATGGATGGGAAAACAGGGACCGCTGAGGGATTATGGATTAAAATTTCTAGGAGAGGCAGAAACCAGGGTTGGGAGCGCCTTAATGAAGTTGCCAGAAGCAAAGTTATCTGGGTCCTGAGAAGATGTTGTATCACCCTGGGAATGAGAGAGAAAGGAGGGAAAGCATATGCTCCTGACACCGGCCAAGTTTGTAGAAAGGCATCCGTGGCTAGAGCCTCTGGATATGGGAGCCAACTGAAAAATGAGATCCAGTGTCAACTGGCCCATGCGATAATTAGGGGAGCAGAAGACCTTTATGTGTAGCGTCCAGTCGCTGGTGTCCCTCCAATTCCTGGAAAAAACAGTCTGTGATTTGGTTCTCCACACTGGGAACAGACTCGGCCAACAGAGATATGTTGCTCTCGAAACAAAAATGGTAAATCTGCTTTGTCAGCTCTGTCAATCCTTTGGATCTTGTTCCTTCAAGATAATTGATAGATCGAACTGCGGAGAAGTTGTCCATCCTCAAGAGAAGACAGCAGTCTGAGCGATCTTTTGCCAGACTGCGGATAGCAAAAGAAACTGCAATTAATTCCAAGTATTTGATATGTAGTGTGCGTTCTTCCTGAGGCCAACGACCTCCCGTGGCCTCTGAGGGATGTCGCTCCCTATCCTAGCATGCTGGTATCTCATTCGAGGATGAAATCTGAAGATAGCTTGGCCACTCCATGCTTGCAAGTGGAGAAACCACCACTGAAGTACTGGACACACTTCTGCTGTAAGCTGGACTGGTTGGTCGTAAGACGATAATTGTCTGAGATAAATTGCCTTGAGCTATTGTAGCGCTCTGTAGTACAGAGACCCAATCTTCTCTTTTCATAAGGTCTCGTAAAAGATGAATCCCTTCCATTTTGAAGTGATGATAGGATCCCAGTCGGATTACACTCTTATAGAGTTCCCTGCCTGGTGTGGTGTCACCCAGGGCCGGCCCAAGTCATTGTGCTGCCTGGGGTGAAGTGTGAAATTTAAAAGAGTGAAGAGCTCACCCACGGGGATCACAGATCAAATATCTGTCACAGTGTCAGATGTGTGTGTAAATATATATATATATATATATATATATATATATATATTTATATACGCGTTAGACATGCATTATTAACTACATAATATGTACATATGTCTTTGAAGTAAAGGCTATGATTAAAATGTGATTTCAAAATAACAACCGAACTGTGCAGTTTCTTTAATATTAGCCCCTGCTGTCGATCTATATATATATATATATATATCTTAATATTAGCCCCTGCTGTCAATATACCATATTGGCTCGGATATATGCCGTCCCCGTATATAGACCGCACCCTAAAAGTTTGGTGCTTTTTTAAAAACATGCTGCCACTCTGTCTCCCCCCCCTGAGATATGCTGCCACTGTCCTCCCCCCCGAGATATGCTGCCACTGTCCTCCCCCCCGAGATATGCTGCCACTGTCCTCCTCCTCCTCCCCCCGAGATATGCTGCCACTGTCCTCCTCCCCCCCCGAGATATGCTGCCACTGTCCTCCTCCTCCCCCCCGAGATATGCTGCTACTGTCCCCCCCCCGAGATATGCTGCCACTCTGCCCCCCCCGACTTACCAGAGCAGACTCCCGGGTGTCTTGCGGGGCCGGCGGGGGACATCTACGCAATACGCGTATACAAATTCCGGTGCCAGCACTCAGCGGATGTGCCGGCACCGGAAGTTGTATACGCGTATTGCGTAGATGTCCCCCGCCGGCCCCGCAAGACACCCGGGAGTTTGCTCTGGTAAGTCTTGGGGGCAGAGGTAAAACGCATCGTGGGGACGGTCACCGGCTGCGGCGATGCGGCTAAACAACCTCCGCTGCCGGAGGCTGTTTACCCGCATCGCCGCAGCCGGTGACCGTCCGCAAGATGCGCTTAGACAACCTCCCGTGCCAGCACCCCCCCGTGGAAAGTGCTGGCAGGGGAGGCTGTCTGAGCGTATCGGAGAGTAGGATACAGGTCCCCTGCACCGCTGCGGGGGATCTGTATCCTAAGCCTGCTGCCTCCCCGGGCGTCGGGCGCTAGACCCCGAATATAGGCCGCACCCCCACTTTAAAGACTTAAAGTGGGGGGGGGGAAATCACTCCCTCCGCTCTAGCACCACAAAAGAGGTATAGATCAAATAAACAACACATAAAACAGCACATGCATGTATAGATCAACTGAATAAGACACAAACTACATACATAAATAATGTATGGAAACATTGCATAGCAGGGACAGATCAACACATTAACACACAAACCCAGCTTTGCATGTACAGTTCAATTGAAATTCACATGTGAACTCAGCACAGAAGGCATAGAATCAGACAACCAAATTCTGTATTTGCAGGTACACAATAATAATTTATGAAAACATAGCATTGCAGGTATAGATCAACTGGAAATCACATGTAAACTCAGCACTGATGCTATAGATCAAATAAACACACAAACCAGCTTTGCAGGTACAGAACAATTGGAATTTGCATAAAAACTCAACAATAAAGGTAAAACAAGCCCTGGCATCCACACTGCCCACATAGAACCTGACAAGCACCCAGATAACACACATAGGACCTGCCATCTTTGTCCCCAAACAGCCCAGCATGAGTCAACTTTGTCACCAAACAGCCGGCCTGTGCCATCTTTGTCACAGAAACACCCTGCCTGTGCCATCTTCCACAAATCCATCTATGATACACTTTTACAGTCACTCACTAATTCACATAATCGTTTATTCCCTCTATTATACAAATCATTTACACATATTCATTAATGCATTCTAACAAATTCATTAATTATCTCCCTCATTCAGACAATTCATCCGCACATTGATTCATACTTTTCCTCATTCAGACAATTCATCCACACATTAATTAATACTCCCTCATTCAGACAATTCATCCACACACTAATTCTTGTATTCTCTCACTCAATCTAACTCTTTATTAATTTCAATATATTTCACTATAATCTACCCCTCTCTTCCTCCCTTCTCATCTACCCCTCTCCCTTCTTAACTTCTCACAAACTTCTAAATTCTCCGCATTACAAGCCGGCACCGAGACCGAGCTAGAGGGCTCACAGAGGAGAGAGAGGGGCCAAAAGGGACCACAAAAACATAAATTCCAATATAATTAAATACAATTATATATGAGTAATATATAATATAAAGGCAATACAGCTGACCTTATTCCATGGCAGTAGTGTCCCTAAAGCTCCGGGTGCCACTCATCAGCGGGGTGCCCAGTGGCCAAACAGCTGCCTAACGTAGGTCTGCAGCTTACTGCTGTGGCGGCGCGCACTGTATGAGGAAACTCTTTTCCCGCTGAGGTGGGAGCAGAACCTGGGTGGGAAAAGCGTTTCCTCATACAGTGCGTGGGCACCACAGCAGTAAGCTGCGGGCCCACGTTAGGCGCCCGTTGGGTCGCATAGACGTCTGCGCGGCCGGCCCCAGCAATCGAGGTAAAGGGGTGCGGGAGAGGGAATAGGTGAGTGGGTGAATTAATTAAGTTAGTAAGTTAGTGTTTAGGGGCAGAAATGGCACAGGCAGGCTGATTAGGGGGCAGAGGTGGCACAGGCAGGCTGATTGGGGGGGCAGAACTGGCACAGGCAGGCTGATTGGGGGCAGGGTTGGCACAGACAGGTTGTTTCAGGGGCAGGGTGGGCACAGACAGGCTTTTTCCAGGGGCAGGCTGTTTCAGGGACAGAGTTAGCTCAGGCAGGCTGTTTCAGGGGCAGAGGTGGCACAGGCAGGCTGCTTTAAGGGCAGAGGTGGCACAGGCAGGCTGCTTCAGGGGAAGAGGTGGCACAGGCAGACTATTTCAGGGGCATAGGTGGCACAGGCAGGCTGCTAAATTAGTGTATAATAATAAGGGTTATGCTGCACTACTGTCAATGTCTGACTTAGTGTATCAGTGGGAATTACGCTATACCATATCTGTTAAGTAAATGTTATTTATTTAAACTTATTTAATTTATGAGTTACTAAGTTATTTTTCCAGATTTTTATTTTTTTCCAGATAAAAATTTGTGAAATAAATAGCAGCAAAACATGGTATTTAGAAGGAAGGTTATATGAAGTAATATTAGCTTAATAAGCTACCTCTGCTCAATTTGGAAACTATCGTGTGTTGCAATTGTACTTATGCCATGCCCAGTTTAATAACAGAAATCTGTATATAATGCCAATGGAGGAATCCTCCTCCTCATAAGAAAGTATAACTATCTGAGGAGTCCCTGGAGTTCTGATACAGGCAGCCTCTCCCTAACCAATTTGGAGAGATTTCCATGGTGACTGAGCCTGTCTAACATTCTGGGAGGGAATGGAATTCATGACGCTCATGCTTCACTCAACACTCTCCAGGTATCTTACAAAAGAAGGTGCCAGTTATGCAAGGGGGCACAAAAGGTGAAACCCAATGATCAGCCACATTCCAGGCATAGCTGTGATTTGCACTCCTACATTTCAATACTAAAGTTCAACAAACACAAGGACAGGTTTTAAGGAGCAAAAGACTGTGATTTAACGCCATTATATTTGATGAAATTAGTTGTTAAAGCAGTGTTTATTATGTTATGGACCTACCTGGTCCAGGGTATATGTATTGGACTGTAATGAGTGATAGTGGGTCTACATAGCTTCATAGGCTTTGATTCTGAAGCTGGGTAGACTGGAGCAGAGACAGCCAGGATAGGACAATTGAAGGTGCAGGACTCGAGATCAGAAGAGCAGAGAAGTGCAGGACTTAGGGCAGGTTGAACAGACTGCAAGACCTGAGCAGTAAAGACTTTAGCTGGTGACTTACTGGAAGACTGTTGCATAAGGCATAATAGTGAATGTGGGTCACTAATGGGTCAGAGTGGTGGCAATGGTTCTCCTCTTCATATTACCTAAATTCATTCTTCCTGATCTGAACAGAGAGTAAACTAATTACATACAACCTGATGTTTATCCACACTTATTTATGTGTGTATTTAGGACACACACTTGACCCCCTCTGGCTAGCCTTATTGTTTGGGGATGAATGAAAAAAATTAACTGGGATCTTATTCTTAATTATGGTTATCCTGTATGTGGACAACTACTGCTCGAGCATCACCTTAAATCTAATTAATTTTTTCTATTTTAAACTGTGGCCTATGTTGCCATACAGAAACAATGTAAAAGATTACCCCCAGAAGGTTGTTTAGACCTGAGCCCACTGACCCCACATCCCTGATGTGCTCAACTATGCATTTAGGATTACAGACATTTTCCCCTCTAACATGCATTGGCACAATTATTGGAGGCATTCAACAATATAGGGAATTACATGTCTAACGCTGCATTTACTGATAAAGGTTTAGATGGAAAAGCTTCTCTTTTGGGACAGTTAGATTATATTTATATATTTTTTCTGTTCACACCCGAAACTGCAAAAAAATGTGTCCAGAACACAATTTGCAAAATATAATTGTACTTGTGTAAAAGGTGAAGGGTTAAATCCTTATGGAGGCATTACTTTTTGGCTATATTCCCAGGACCAGCAGGTTTCCAATAACAACAGAAGGAAAATGGAAAGGGTGAAGTAATTTATGTGTTTATTCATGGATTCCACCTTGTGCATGGAATCCCAGGGCAGGTCTGGCCCCACTGACTAATGTTAATAATACTTAGAGATAAAGCAAAGCTAGCCGTGTATTTGCTTTGGGTCAGCCCTCAGTGGGTGATCACATTCAAACGGCAGCAAAAAACAGATCAAGATGCTGATCCTAACTAGTTCGTGGTAGCAAGATGAGTTCCTAATAGACTTGTGCATTCATATTCGGGCGAACATGAAAACGAACGCGAAGGGTGCGTTTTCGTAGTTCAGCCCGAAGACCAAACAAACGAACATGGCGGCGGAAATAACGTATACGAAGACACACATCACGAAGAATCTTCGTCTTCATTTACTAATCTCCCTGGACCTTTCCCCATCTAGCTTACCTTATCTATGCAGCATTGCAGGGGTTAACGGGAGCGGAAATCCGTAGGCTCGCCATCAGGAGTTAAAGGGCCATGCGAGCGACTCTATTGGTCACCTGCAGGGTCCTCCTCTAGCATCAACCACCAGCCAACTCTTCGTGTTCATCTTCGTGGGGAAAAAAATGTTCATTGGTTGATGGCAGACGAGTTTTAATGCTCACTTCATAAAAGACTCTGTGTGGTAACCAATCAGGAACCTTCAGGACTCATTGGTTGCATCCTTTGTATCACGCACTTGGCCTGCACAGCATGCTCATAGATGAGTAGAGAAAATAGGAGTCTCCCATGCATTTATCAGCAGTTTGCGTAATCAATGTTCCTGTGGTGGAGTGGCTAGGTGTGTGACTGGAGGCATGGTTTACCTGACACAGTCTCTTCCAGTGGCCTCAACAGGTGAGCTGTGTACTCCTGTATTCTCAATAAAGCAAGAGGTCAACGCACACCCAACAGATACTATTTAAAAGCACCCACCTGAGGCATAAATATTGGGGATTACCAAGTAGCTGGATCAGTGGGACTGCACTGCATTTTAACCCACTGTGTAAAAAATGAACAATTTATCCAATATTATCTGTGTACTGTATAAACACTTGCAATGGAATTTATACATTTATATATGTTAGAATTCCACCTTACGTGGGTGCATTTGCCGTACCTGCCTCTTTTAACATTAAGAATATTCGTCATTAAATTACTTATTAAGTTACTACTTCTTAGGTAAATTTGATTCTAGTTTTGACAGTTCTACATGGCATGTCCACTGTAAATGAAATAGAAAAAAATAAAGTATTATGTAAATGACAGTATTTACAAATTCATTTATTGGACTCCCATAAAAAACTTTTTTTTTAGGTATGTGGAAAGGACTCCTGCCCCTGTGCATCCTACACATTCCTTTCCTCATTTTTTCTTCTTGAACCACTCATTTTAAGACTATGAATAATCAAAGAGGGGTATTTAGGTTAGAGCAAATATCAACTGATGTTTAAAGAATATGTAACCAAGCTACCACAATGTTTATCTTTAGAATAGGGCATTGCCTTTCAACAAGGTATGAGAATGCATAAAATGTTCTCATCGAGGGATATCATTTTCCATTCATCCAGTAGAGGATTTGTGAGGTCAGATGCAGATGTTGTATGATAATCTTCATCCCAGTTCATAATCTTGATCCCAGTTCACCCCAAAGGTGTTCAATGGGGTTCTCTAAAATGTCTTGCTATGGTGAAGGGGACATATCAAGACATTTTAGACAATGCTATCATTCCAACTTTGTTGTAACAGTTTGGGGAAGGCCATTTTCTATTCCAGCATGACTGTGTCCCAGTGCACAAAGCAAGGTCCATAAAAACATGGGTGGATGAGTTTGGCATAAAAGAACTTGACTGGTCCGCACAGAGCTCTGACCTCAATCCAATCGAACACCTTTGGGGTGAACTGGAACAGAGATTGTGAGCCAGACCTTCTCGTCCAACATCAGTGCTTGACCTCACACATGCTCTACTGGATGAATGAGCTAACATCCCCACAGAAACACTCCAAAATCTTGTGGAAAGGCTTCCCAGAAAGGCTTCCCAGACCAACTACATATTAATGTCTATGCATATAGAATGCAATCTCATAAAAGCCCCTGTTGGTGGGCAGGTGCCCTTGTGCGTTTGTCTACATAGTGTATATTGACCTGGTTCCCTCATCCAACCAGGCTCTGTGCTGCATAATGGAAGCTACTCCTCTCACCCATCTTCTTTCCTTGAAATGAATTCTGTGATATCAGGCCAATCTTCCTCTTTTGGGCCTGCGCTCCCAGGAATGAGGATGACAACTAAAGAGTGACAGCCAAAACCCACAGTCCTTTCCATCCAAAACGCTGCAGCATTTCCATTGCAACAAACAAATTGCCATATCAAAATCAAAAACATGTGCATGTGTGTTTACCTGAAAGAGGCACATATCCATGCAGCAGCTTCTGTGCTCACGTTCTTGTAAAGGGAATGAAAATGTGTGCAAGAGATACGTGACAGAGCTGTTTTGATGTTTTGACAATTGAAAATATACAGTATATTTGATATTGATTTTAATTGTACCTGACGTTTGCACAGTGAATTGCTTCTATACTGTTACAGTTTAAGAGGGTAAAAGAGTTTGTTCCTATATGTCTCAAAGTAGACTATAACAATCTTTTGTATTTGCAATCATACTTCATAGCTCACTATTTCCATTTTCCTTACATTGTTTCTGCAGACCTGGGAAACCAGCCATGTGGTTTCTGGAGGTGATTGCATATCATTCTTGGAATAATGCCCCTCGCATTTACACATGCACTCATTTCCTTCCACTAATCCATGATGATTGCTAACTCTATAAAGACCAGAAGGAGCTTGGAAAGTACAAAAGTTACACAATGGTGAGCCTCACAGAAATGTACAGGACCCATTAGGGATTGCAATAAAGTTCATGCCCTCAGCACTTATGAAGTTCACTTGTGTTGGGGAATCCTTTTAAATTTTCAAATATATTTTTAAGCAAGGCTTGCACTTTGCAACCAAAATGTCAAGTGGCTCAGGGCACTAAAGCAAGGTGTCTACATGGAAGAGGGGCAATAATTCCAGGGGATCTAATAAGGACACCCCCAAATATGTGGAGAAAGTGTTTCCATTGATTTTACTGCTACTGCCAAATATATAGATAGGATTTTAGCAAGGTGTTTTTTTTTTCTTTAACATATATTATATACATTATATACATCATACAATATACATTATATAGCACCAACAATTTATGGAGCATTTCTTACAATACATATGCTATATTTTCTCTGAAAAGTACCCTTTTCTTATATTCGAGGTTGTCTTATAAGCAGACCTCAAATAGAGGTCTCACTACAAGACTAAGATCCCCCCGCAGTGCTGCAGGGAATCTGGATCCCCCTGTCTGGCAGTCAGTGAATGCCTGCGCAATGCGTACCGACAACCCCCGCTGCTACCCGAAACTTCCGCTGGGGCTTTTATGCCAGAGCGCCAGTGTGACATCACCTACCGGTGCTCAATCATAGAAACCCCATCAGAATTTCCGGGTAGCTGCGGAGGTTGTCTACGCACATCGCGCAGACGTTCACTGGTTGCCTCCACTAGACACCAGGGAGTCTGAAGCACGGAGGACAAGTCCGGGATGCATTGGTAAGTCTAGGGGGCAGATTGGCATATAGGGTGGTATAAGGCATATCAGGGAGGCAGAGTGTCAAATAGGGGGGTAGAATGCATATCAGGAGGACAGAGTGGCATATGGGGGGAGTAAGGCATATCAGGGGACAGAGTGGCATATGGGGGTGTAAGGCATAAATGGGGGGGCAGAGTGGCATATAGGGGCAAATGTGCATAACTGGAGGCAGATGTGCATAACTGGGGGGCAGGTTGGCAAATAAAAGGAAATAAAAACAAGAAATGCATTTTTCTCAATCATTGTTTTTATTAAATAGGAAAAAATGTGAATTAATGTTTATTAGTAAAACTTTTTTCCGATACGGGAGTCTTATAATCAGGATTTTTCTTTTTTTCCTAAATTAATATTCAAATTTGGGGGGTCATGTTATAATCAGGGTTGTCTTGTAATTGAGCAAATGCGGTATTCAATGTGTATGACAAAACTAGAATTGACAGACCAAGACACAAGTTCAGAATCTAGATGTGAGCTTAAGTGGCCCGGATGTAGGATGAGGCAACGTCACATAATCAAATGGAAGCATTAGATGATTCCGGTGCGGTATCGAGAGAGGTAATTTATGTTGGGATTTATGGTGGAATCATAATTGAGGTGGTTCCAGTAATACATGCAGCACATTCAGGTTCTCCATTGTAGGATAGAAATATATTGTCTTCAGTGGCTGTGTTTAAGAGGACCAGAGCCTCTGTGGAATAAGGGTTAGTGAATTGAAGGGTCAATGAATAGAGCACACTGGAAATTGACAGGGCTGTGGATGATGTAAGTCAAATACACTGTGCCTGTTTCACATACCCAATGGTCTGCCTTTGGGGTAGGCCTCCCACCATTCCCATGTGGTCCACGGTCCTGATCCGCTGTCGATCATGTCCACCATCTGTGTCTCACGCTGCTGGAGGGATCCTCCTCCAGCTGCTTCCACTGATGGGCTCCTCTTCTGCTTCTTAGTACAGTGGTCGGCTGTGGCCTTGCATGCAGCCGCTACACACACTAGATGGCCACAGGCGTACAGCTAGAATGGAGTAACCTCACTCCTTTTGAATGTTTCTCCTCCTCAGTCCTTACTGTAGTTCTATGACAGTCTATCTATGATATAGTATAGTATATACTGTATTGTCCTAGTACGTTTATTACTATTGTTTCTGTGTTTGACCCTGGTTCCCTGACTATGGCTTGTCCTGTGCACCCTTAGAGTTTTTTCCCCCCAGGCTTGCAGGATCATCAGAAACTCCCGTGGTCGCCAAAACCCAAAAGGCTTAACAAGAGGGGGAACCTGTTCGAGGGGGGAGAGCTCTTCTGAAACCGAACGACATTCTCTTGTGGGGACACAGTGTCCTGCCCTGCACCAGCGTCTCCTCTGATATGCTAAGCATGGTAACCTGATGAATACATTTATGTTGACAGAAGGGGATCACTTCAAAGGAATACGTTTTCTTGGGCATGACTGAATGAATAGATGTAATAGCAGCGACTGGGTTAATGTCACACACCAAAAGCCATCCTGTTTTTCTTTGTATAAAGTTATTTAATGTCATGTGTCCTTTGGGGCAAACTGATTTACAACATGATCATGTAAGCTATTGTGTGAATGTCACAGGAACTGCAACATACAGAAAACAATGACTTTCACAGAAGCTGTGACCTTGATTATACTTAAAATGAATTTACCATCCCTTGTCTTCCGTTTCAAAAGCATCAGTGGACTTTTCTAGTAGAGCATTTCGACCTTATACTGTATTACTTACGTATTACTGCTTTAGACCCTAATACATTATTTTAGTGTATGCTCCTTTTTAAATAACTGCATTTTATTTAAAAGTCATCTGCAAAAATATTAACCAATGGAGAATGCAAACAGATCATACAGTGTTTGCTTAAATACTGCATTTTGCTGATTTAATAAACGATTTAAAGCAATGGTGTTTGAAAAAGTTTGATGTGAATTGGTGGAATTAAAATCAACTTCTACTAAGCAATTTAGCTGGGTGAGCGTTAGCGCAACATAAATGGATGCATTTTACGTGCATGGTTTGGACTAGATACTATAGAACTTTTATGCCTAAAATCCACAAGACATAGCTTAAAGAAATTATATGCACCCTGCAGACAAGCAGAAACACATTATACCGCTTACGATGTTACCCTGCCAATGGACCATAGAAAGTATTATATGCCAGAGAATTGAAGTTACATAGTACATTCTCTCCAATTGCGTGGCATCTAATACCATCAGATATTTGTAATTTCATCCACATATTTCACAAATAAATGTTATTATTTGTTATTTGATTACAATTCAACAAATTGATTGATTTATATTATTGGCTGAAAAGTAAAACAATATATTAATCCGCACCCCTCCTGTGGAATTCCCTTCCCCGTTCCGTCAGACTTTCTGCCACGTACGCAACTTCCAAAACCTCTCTCAAACCCCTCTGTTCAGGGAAGAGTACAACATTTCTTCCCAGTACTTCCAACCATTATCATAATCAAGCCATCTGAACAATCAACAGCCTTTACAGCCTTAATCAGATCAGCTCATCCCCATCCAAGCCGTCCTCTCCTATTGTCTCACTCCCCTCAACCACCGACTAGATTGTAAGCTAGCAAGAGCAGGGCCCTCTTCTCCTTTTGCACCAGTTTATTATTGTATGTGTTTCAAAATTGTCCTTTTGACCTAACTACGGTGCGAAATCTGCCGGCGCTTTATAAATAAATGTAATGTAATCTAACAGAAAGATAAACAGATAAAAACAAACATCAGCACACATCTCATTATCTCTATCTCTCTCGCGTCTCTCTATGTTTCCCCTTTCTCCCTATATCTCATTAGTGTCCCTTTTTCTCAGTTCCTGCAGGCCCCTGTCTCCCTGTTCCGTCGCACCGCGTGAGGCTTCAGTCCTGGGCGCTAGGATATGATGTCATCTTAGTTGGTACGCTTATGGGAAGTGGTCGGAGTCTGCACTGCGTTAAAGTGCCTGAATATGATAAATAGTTTAAAGCCCCTCAGTCTCCAAGCAACCTGCAGTGTTAGTATGTGAAGAGCTGCTCTTCCCCATCTTTCTATGACTTCACTTTTATGTAGAAAATGCTTTTATAGAGCATGAATGTATTTATGCACATCAACTTAGTTATCCTACTTGACTAATGGAATTTCTCAGCAAAAGGCCAAAAAATGGGCGTAATTACTTCTTTAAAAGAAAACGTTCATGTCTGGAATTTAATCCCAGCTCTGGTATCCACCTACGAACATGTAGTTCATTTTTAAATCTATTGTGACATTGATTACAGGTTTTGAACATCTGATACAGCAAAAAGATTGCAGCTCCCACATGCAACAAATAAGGACATATAAGTGGTATTTTTATGTTGATATGTGAAAATAAAAGCAAAACATTTATTTATTTTACTAGGGTGAGAATTATCTGGAATGTTAAAGTTCAAAAGAGGAAAAAGGCTATGTTAAGGGGAACTGCCGATATTTTTAAAAATACATTTTACATCATGTTTCTTATTTTTCCATGGGACTTCCCTTTAAGCAGCCTTTACCAGGGAAATAATTAAGGAGTGTGGCATATATGAGAGGGAGGATCAATATATCTTTGAAGAGTACAACGCTGTCAAAAATCTACCAAGGGAAACTAAACAAGGGTGGTGGAGAAAGGCAAAATGAAAAGGAATGTGCCTGGTAAACAGGAAGGAGACAAAAAGAAAGAGGGAAATGCGCTTATGTGCTGGAGAATGTTGTTTTTGTCATAAAGTGGGTGAGGCAAGCTGGCATGGGTTACTGTTATGGCGCTTATGTGTCCCAGATATCATGGAACAGTCCCAAAATTAAGGAATTTATCCTCGTGCTAGCAAACATCATCTAAGGACCATGTAGTGTCTTGTAATTAAATGTGTGGTGATGTCAGCTTTGAGCACAGGTATGGACCATGTTGACTGAGGTTCACACTGAATGGAAGGGAACAGTGGATAGAACTACTGGACTGGATAGTGGACAGAACTACACAGTTCAAGCCATTCAGCTATTAAAAACTGCTTTGGAGATCCAGCGATTACCAGCTTTACACAATAAAGCTGAGACACGAATGAAAGCGGTAAGCTGTCTGGTATGGTTAGCTATGAAATTGTGTATGTTTTTGTTTGTCTATGTTATGTGTGCAGTGTTTTCACATGTATATGTATGACTGTGGGAGAGAGAATATTTGGTTTGACAGATATGACCATGATAGATGTGTTTGCACATTTTGCCAGAGCTGCATACCTGCACATAGCTCATAAACAGATAAATTACCAGGTCATATATGTATCCTAAACAGGACAATGAAGGGACTGAAACATAGGACTGGGAAGAAGTTTTAAGTAAATTACTGGCAGGTGTTGCAATGCAGTGCTGCAGGTCCCCATTGGTCCTTGGGGACCTAGAAAGACAGGGGCCACCTTTTATTTAGGAATCTCCAAAATATCCAATTGCAATCTGTGGGTAATTACAAAGAGGCTAATGACAATATATAAAGAATCTGATATAAAGAGGTGAACATTTACAATTTAGAATACATCTATTTTTATCCATGTGGATCTTGCTAGAGAACTTACATACGGTTTAGGCAACCTTGGTTCATAGAGTTATCTGGTCATTCTGGGAATTCATATATTGACCACCAGTCTTGCAATTTTTAATCAGGTTGATTGAAGCTAAGAAGTGTGGGTTCTTTGTATTAATATTATCTATAAGTCACAGAAATGCAGTTGGACAATGTTTTGGAAAATGTGATTTAAAACAGAGCAATTAAAAATCTGCCTCCTAGTGGTAGAAATCAATGATTAGATGATTTTTTTTCAGCGATGGAAAGTTGTTTGGGGGGGTATCAAATTCCGCAGCTCTACAAAGCAATGGAAATAATTGTTCATGTATTAACGAATATCAGCCTGCCAACTCAGAAATGAAATGGCCAGTGATCCTGAAATAATGGTAGTGGACTTTTGCTCTCATATCTGCTTAACAGTATTTGAGTGCTTACTACACCCTTGACACCTTGTTAGATATTCTGTCATTAGAGTCATCTGGCCATAAAATAGCACATAAATAGAGAGCATTAGGTAAAATATGGCTGGAGAGACGTAGGAGTTAAATTTCTACTTCTGAAAAAATAACCATGCTTCCCATTGTATTTTTTTTCTTTGTTTAGGACAAATATGTCATGTTTTTATGAAACAAAAATATTCTTGATGCGGTACAGACATGCAAAAAAAAAAGTGGTGGACAATTTTATGGAAAGAAGGTAATTAACAGAGCCTTTTCCTCACCCTTGCAATGGGCAGCTTCAGCTTATGCTCAAAATGCTCTCTTATGTATCATGGAATACAATATGGGCAATGCATTCTGTATCACAGCACAGTGCATTGTGTTGCATGTGTTACTTTTATATACATTTATTTAAAAAAAGCTTGTAGCAAAATTGTGGCCCTTATAAGCAATCTTTTGTGTTGTTTAACTTTACCGCTAATGAAATGTATTGCAGGACAGAAGCTCTGGCTCATCAAATACCAACAGTCTCAGTTAAGAGTAGACTTGAGCATTCGTATTCACGAATGTTTTCGTTGTTCAAGCCGAATCAAGACTAAATAAAATAATATGGTGGGATAAATGTACACGAAGGCGAAGAAGAACAATAAGAAGAATCTTAATTTCTGTAAATATCTCTCCTGTTTTTAATAGCCTCTAGCCTACCTGCAGATGCCTTTCATTGGTTGATGCCAGAGGAACCCCTTACCAGCGACCAATAGAGTCACTCTTACAGACCTTTAAAATGTATATCCTGCGCCAAAGTTATTGGTCTTCCCAGGCCAAGTTATTCCGAGGTGTTCTGTGCCCTGCCCATTGCCAGGGGGACTCAAATCCTTGTTTCTACCAGGCCAAGTTGCTCAGAGTGGCTGTCTTAGTCTGAGTCAGGAGTTAAAGGTCCGTAAGACCTACTCTATGGGTCGCCGCCAGGGGGCTCGTCCGGCATCAACCAACGCCCTTAATTGTGTGCTGCCAGAGAAGGCCCCTGCCGATGACCAATGGAGTTGCTCTTACAGACCTTTAAAATACTGTCACTAAAGCTGTTGCTAACTGTTACCGCGTTAACCTCGTATTAGCCCCTGCTAGAAAACCTGCAGAAAACGAAGAGAAAAATTAACATGAAGAACGTACGCGAATATTCGCCTGAAACAAACACAGGAAAGGGCGAATATTCGTGGAATACAAAGGGGTTTTTCTACCCAAAGAGGAACAGGAAGACAAACACAAAGACTTGCCTTGCGCCCAAGTCTAGTAAACAGGTCAAACAATGAGCCAGTCTGAGGTTGCCAAGAAGTGGTGCACTTTTTTTTATATACATACATATGAAACTGTAAATGAAAAGTGTACTGCTGGATGAAAGCAACTGTTTAAGGAAGAGTTCAAAATACCAGAATCCACTGTTCAGTAAGTGTGAGTAAATGCATTTTATATTATTAACCCCTTAACGACCAATGACGACCAGGTATGTCATGCAAACACGGTCAGTTAATGACCAATGACGTGTCTGGCACGTAATGGCATTAAACAAGCTTAGAACGCGATCTACTATCACTTTCTTTGATTAACCCCTTTTTGGTACCTCAAGTCCCGGAGCAATTTTGCTATTTTTGCGCTATATCGGTTCAGCGATTATTCTCCTTTCCTGTGAATAGTGTACCCATGTAAACTATATATTGGTTTTTCAAGGAGAGATAGCGCTTTCTTTTGATACCATAGTTGGATGATTAGCTGAAAATTTAGAATGAGAAATTTAGTAAAAACTAGCGAAAATTAGAAAAAAACACCTAATTTTTTTTAAATTGTCCCTCTGAATCCTCACAAAATTAGGTAAAGTGATGGAAAATCCCCTCCAAGTTTATCAATTCAGGTGTCCTGATTTCAGAGATACCTAACTTATATAGATTTTCCATACTTTTTTCCAGCACCAGGGAACATACTATAAGGTGTACATTTTTGTAGAATTTTTATGTTTATGGCTTAACTGGTTTGGGGGTTGTGAACGGGGGCAGGAGGGTTATACTGGGTAGATGTTATGCTACGGCAATGGGATGTAAGGTTTTTAACAAATTTTTTTTTATTATTATTATCTTTTTTTATATATTTTTTTTAAATGTATTCTTTTTTTGTATTTTTTATATATGTATT
This sequence comes from Spea bombifrons, assembly GCF_027358695.1. Lineage (NCBI taxonomy): Eukaryota > Metazoa > Chordata > Amphibia > Anura > Pelobatidae > Spea > Spea bombifrons. The sequence goes on from NC_071099.1 coordinate 20,073,564, forward strand.
TTTTTTAAAAATGGTTAAAGGTCCTCTTAAGGACCTCTTGAACATGTTATTAATGCCAGTGATGTCACAATGACATCACTTAGCTCACTTTATTATTTTTATTATTATTATTTATATTATTATTTTAATGATTTTTTAAAATTATTTTTTAAATGAATAACCGTTTTTTTTCTCTTTTTTCGTTTTGCAGCATGGGAGGAGGGTGAGAGACACGGTTTCTCACTCTCCTCCCCGCGATCCCCCTGCACCGATCACACTGTGATCTCTATGCATGTCTGCGAGGACCTGCATAGAGATCACAGTGTGATCTGTGCAGGGGGATCGCGGGGAGGAGATCGCAGTGTCTGTGCCTCATCAGAGGACAGGATATCCCCTGCAGGGGATATCCTGTCCTCCGATGAATTCCTGGGTTACGTCAGCAGTGACGCAACCCGGAAGGGAATGCCCGTTCGGGCAGTTTAAAATGTAATAGCTTTCCGGCTTTCTGTTACATCAGATCAGACAGCAGAAAGCCGGCGATGCCTGCCGCTGCGTTTATAGGGGATTCTTGGGATGCGTTTTTGGACGTACAGGTACGTCCATAGAGGACTGAAGGGGTTAAACAGCCCTCAGGGCATTACAGCAACACCAAGATCGGAATCAGGAAATAATTTGCCTCTCGCAAGATGATGGTGTCCTTTAACAAAATAAACAAGTTTCCAAGAGGGTCTCTCCAGAGATCTCCTGAGATCTCTGGCTCCCCTTACAAGTACTGCATTCAACCATGCAAGTCAATGAAGCCCAGCTTTCTAAACACAATGTGATTAGTAAAATATAAAAAAAACTTACCAAAACTGACCAAAATGGAAAAAAAGCACACTTCCCAAATGTGACCTTTTTGTCCCCAGACAACCAGACAAACCCATGCATGGGTGGTATCACTGTACTCAAGGGATGTTGCTGAACACATATTGGGGTATTGTTTGACAATAACATATACCAGCAAATTCATACCTGAACTACAATGTGTGTACATATTTTAACAAAGGCTGGTGGTAAAATGAGTGAAAATACCACCATTTAAAATACCCTGGGTTGTCTAGTTTTCAAAAATATATGATTTGATGAAGTAAATTGAACTGACCGTCTTCAAAGATGTCTCAAACAGGACATGGTGGCAGAAGGACCATATGTCAAAGCTCCAAGTTGAAAAAATGCGCACTTCCCAAATGTGGCGTTTTACTTCCCAAACGACCCATCAAACCCATGCATGGGTGGTATCACTGTACTCGGGAGATGTTGCTGAACACATATTGGGGTGTTGTGTGACAGTAACATATTGTACCATACCTGAAGTTCAATTTGTATCATAAAAAGTTTGACAAAGGGTGGTAGTAGAATGGAAAGGGTTAAAATAGCATTTGAGAATCGGGACTTCCCCTCTGGGTGTCAACTCCGCCCGTTTCAGTGGTGGATTTCGAGAGGCATCGTAACAATAGGGGACCTGCTTCTGAATGACAAACCCTGTTCTTCTCACCAGCTGTTATCTCGCCATGGACTTCAAGAGGCCGAAACTTTCCGGTTTAATCAGCTTTCCCATTTTGTACGCCACTTTCTGCAACACCACCCAGAACATGTACCAACGTTTTATGAACGAGCCAGCCGCCTCCCTCACAAACCACGTGGAGCCATTTCTCAACTGTACAATCACATGCTGGGGGTCAAATTTCCGTCTCCGCCTCTGTTTGAACAACGTTGGGAGGCTGACCTGGGACACTCGCTCGAACCGTCGGATTGGGGGGAGATATACGAAAACATCTGGAAGGTCACGGCATGCACTCTGGTTCAGGAGAACTGCTTTAAAGTACTCTCTCGTTGGCAACTTACGCCCTCCAGACTCCACCGCATGTTGCCGTCTCAATCCCCTCTCTGTTTCAGAGGCTGCGCTGAAGAAGGCACAGTGTTACACACGTGGTGGTCATGCCCTCAGGTCGCGTCTCTTTGGTCTCACTTTTTTGACAGATTGAGTGACGCCCTTGGTGTACACCTACAACCCGACCCGTGGACTGCCCTCCTCTGCAGGAACTACCCGTTGGATACTTTGACTATACCGGCTCACCGTTTGATTTTTCGGATTTGCACGGCCGTTCGTCTAGCTATTGCCATGATTTGGAAGTCGGGCGTCCCTGCCATCCCTTTTATTGACGCTAAAATTTGGGACATGCTTAAGCTAGAAAAAATCACGGCATATTTACATAACACGTCGCACCTCTTCTACCCCACGTGGGACCCTTGGCTAGACAAATTTGCACCGCCTCACGCCGCTGTCTCCTGGATCTGAGTCGCGTCATTTAATGTTTTTTTTTTGTTTGTTTGTTTTTTTCTTTTTCTCTCTCACCCTCTTCCTTCTCTCTCTTCTTCTCTCTCTTTCTCTCTGTGCCTCTTTGGCCCCTCTCTACCTGCTGATTTCCATTGCTCGTGTTGAGCGCTGTGGCAGTATTAGATATATATTGCGTTATGCTGGCTTCCTTATGCCTATTTTGTATTTTATGATCGCTGTTTATGTATCCCATATCTCTCAGCTCCGCGGTGGCCCTAGTGTGAGCTGAGCACCTTATCCATACTTGTTTTGCGATTGTTCAACTTTTCATGTCACATGACTTGATGTATCTCTGCCTAACCAGCCTTGCAATGTTGAATACATCCTGCTCTGGAAATCTTGCTTTGTATATCTGATATAAAACCGAATAAAAATACTTCTTAAAAAAAAAAATAGCATTTGAAATACCTTAAGGAGTCTAGCTGTCCATTTTTCAGTGAAACGAGCAGCTGTCACTTAAGCTGCTTGCTTACTTTTCCAGTGGCTGCTGCTGGTCTGCTGATAGGAACCTCTGTGTCTAGAACGTGTCTGCCATTTCTTGAGCTGTCTTTCATTGATAATTGCCTACATGGCACCAGGCGACTTGAGAATACTTTAATTTAACTATACTGTTTAGCTAAAAGTTATTAGAGAGGTTCAAACACTACCAATGTAATCTGCCTCTGCATAAAGGTTTGTGCTTTTGTCTATTCTCCTTTGTCTATTCATAAACCCTTGACCTGGGTCACATTGACAGTTCTGCCCAGTTGTTCAGCACAACTCAATTAAGTTGGCTGAAATTAGCTTTTTGTCTATCCACTAAAGCAAATTCAACTTCCAACATATCTACAGTGGGTTAAATTAGCAGTGGGTTAAATTAACCAGAACTTGGAATTTTGTATCATGTGATTTGGCTCAAAACACCATTACTTTCAATGGAGCTGCCCCACTAGATTGCTGACTCAAAATCTTCTTAGCAGACTCAAAAATTAACTGAACAGCAATGTTTTTTATGCAATTGCATCGATTAGACATATACTATTTTTCAGATATGTATATTTGATAATGTAATATTTTTAGGATCAGGGATGTCTGACTAATATGTGTGTGTGAGTTTTGTATGCAAGGATCTTTTGCTTGATGTTTCCTTTGGCACATACAGTTCACCTCTTTCCAGTTTCACTTATTTTAATTGCTATCGTGTAACCTAATGAGCCTGGGTGCAGGGAGCCGGTGACAGCAAATAAAATATTTAACAGGCCGGTGTTAAAAGCTTACACACACGCTGCTATTGTTCAGTCTCTGAGGTGGGTGCTATGAGCTAATATAGTGGGAAGAATGTGCTGTATTTGGCCGAAGGCAAAATAAATAATAAATCTTGTGTTTTTATGGTGGGCTGGCACATGCCATATGTATCGTTTGGTTCATGTTTACCATCTTAATTATATAATAGAAATGAACACAAAAGTTATGGGGCGCAAAAATATATATGGGAAAAAAACTTGAAGTGAATATAGTGTCTTTAATAAATATAAATATACATAGTTATAAAAGTATCTGTAGTATAAATAAAATAAAACTTGATCTGACCAGCAGAAGAACTTACATTAAGTCCAAGCACCCAAAGTGCATTAGTGCATAAATGTAAAACGAGACCACTGGTTCCAGAATAGATAGAGTTCAAATGAGTCCTTCCAAACGCGTTTCGCCAGTTGGCTTCTTCAGTAGAAGTTTTCAATTCAATAAGTAGTTTTCTCCTGTTTCTCTAAAGTTCTTATATCGGTATATCCGGGTAGGTGTTGTCTCACGTCGTCCTTCTCTCGTCCAATAGTACAACATCGTGTTATGTACGTCATCGCGTACTACGTATCATCCGTTTTTTCTTTTCTTTAAAAGTAATTGTGTCGTGTATACCCTAATTTCCGTACACGTCATCACGTTACGCCACCGCTTGTATTTGTCATCGCGCACCACCCGTCTAATCACGTCTCGTCATCACGCTCCGTCGTACGTTGTGTGCGTCATCACGCACCCCTCATTCCTTTTCTGTAGTAACCATCACGTCTCATGTATTTTGCCCTCGTTTGGGAAGATCGCATAGTGGTTCTCTCCATGCGTGAGTAAGTGAATTTCTAATCAACCACTGTGTCGAAAAAACGGGTCGATTTGAAGAAAAAAACGGGACGGAAAGAAGTAACTTAAAGATACAGAAGAAGAACGGATATCCTGGATATGTTGTAGCCCTTTTAAATTGAAAAAATTACGTGTATTTATAACTATTATTCAAAGGGATTATGTGATTAATTTGATTTATTTATGTAAAGATATCATAGAGTGTGATGCTTTTTTTTTTTTTTTTTTTTTTTTTTTTTATAAATTGTTACTATGATTAGTGACTCTGATGTAATACAAATGAAATAAAGTCAAATGAAATAAAGTGAAGTGTCTACGTTTATTTTATGTATATATAATAAATAAATAATTGATAAATAAATAAAGTGTCTAAATTTATGAATATTTATATAAATGTGTGTTACCTCTAAAAGGACCAAATCGTTATCCAGAATAAATTGGATGTTCAATATCATGGAGAAGATGAAATAAAATATCATGGAAACAGAAGAAGGATGGAAATAGAAATGGGACATATTTTGGATAAAAATGAAACATATATTTAAATAATAAGAATATTAAATAAGAATAGAGGAAGTATTATACATATATATAGAGATTAAGATAGTGAGGATTTAGTATTTTCCTACTAAAAGATAAAGGAATATATACTATATTACTATATATTACAATATTGAGATAAAATATTGTGATTAATCCAATATTATAAATAGCCAAAATAAAATTTAAAATAAATATAAATATAAATTTTTAGATATTTAATATACAATATTTGTTATAATCTATATTATAGTGTATGGTGTATGTGTATTGGATATGGAAGTTATAAATAAATATTACCCCAATATACGATATAATGTTTTTTACGTCAATGTAAATATAATATTATATAAAATAGAAAAAATTAATTAAAAATAGGATAAACTTATTTAAAATATTATTTAAAATATATCATGTAAAATACAAAGTTAAAAATATATTTTGTATAATATAAATGAGAGGTATATAACATGAATAAAAGACTGGTGGATAGAAGGGAACTATAATGTAATGGTTTGTAGATTAATCCATAAATGCTAAAATATCCAGTTCCATATTAAGTCCCCCTTTTTTATGTGTCTGGAACTTATAGATCCATTCAGTCTCTCGTTTAGCCAACATTTCTTTAATATTTCCTCCCCGCCAATGTGGGGTGACAATGTCTATCCCTAGGATATTAAAATTTTCAAGAGAGAAATCTTTACAGTTGTTTGCGTGTCTAGGCACGCTATGTTTAGGGTTATTGTTCCTAATGCCTCCTATATGTTCAAGAGCCCTAATTTTTAATTTTCTGGAGGTTCGCCCTATATACTGCGCTCCACATTGACATTCCAACATGTAGATCACATTAGTAGTGTTACAATTAATAAAATGTTTGATTTTATACTCTCTCCCCGTATTTGTGCACTTAAAAGTCGAACTTTTTTTCTCTTGTGGGCCACATATTCTACACAATTTACATCTCCCGCACTTGTGATACCCAGGAGTTTTTATAGAGAGAAAATTTGAGTTTTTCTTATCCGTCTCTTTTTTTTCCGTCTCTCTTTTTTTCTTCAAATCGACCCGTTTTTTCGACACAGTGGTTGATTAGAAATTCACTTACCTGTTAGGTCACCTTTAACCATTTGCATCCTTTTATCCCCCACGCATGGAGAGAACCACTATGCGATCTTCCCAAACGAGGGCAAAATACATGAGACGTGATGGTTACTACAGAAAAGGAATGAGGGGTGCGTGATGACGCACACAACGTACGACGGAGCGTGATGACGAGACGTGATTAGACGGGTGGTGCGCGATGACAAATACAAGCGGTGGCGTAACGTGATGACGTGTACGGAAATTAGGGTATACACGACACAATTACTTTTAAAGAAAAGAAAAAACGGACGATACGTAGTACGCGATGACGTACATAACACGATGTTGTACTATTGGACGAGAGAAGGACGACGTGAGACAACACCTACCCGGATATACCGATATAAGAACTTTAGAGAAACAGGAGAAAACTACTTATTGAATTGAAAACTTCTACTGAAGAAGCCAACTGGCGAAACGCGTTTGGAAGGACTCATTTGAACTCTATCTATTCTGGAACCAGTGGTCTCGTTTTACATTTATGCACTAATGCACTTTGGGTGCTTGGACTTAATGTAAGTTCTTCTGCTGGTCAGATCAAGTTTTATTTTATTTATACTACAGATACTTTTATAACTATGTATATTTATATTTATTAAAGACACTATATTCACTTCAAGTTTTTTTCCCATATATATTTTTGCGCCCCATAACTTTTGTGTTCATTTGGATTATTTACACTTTAAGGAAGAGTGTATTTTATGTGGATAGCTGCATTTTTATTTGGGAAACACATATTTACTTTTCACTTTAAACACGTTCACGTGACTTTAGGTCTTCTTTTTTTCATTTAATTATATAATAGCCCATAAAGTAGACCTTGATAGCTGCTTGCTTAAATATAACAGAAATAATTGCCAAGTTGGTAAAAGTCAGAACACTTTGTCTTTGCTAATAACCATGCAGTTCTTCATTTTGCTTTATGGGTTGTTTCAATTCTTTAGGGGTTTATGTGTGTGTTGACAATAAAATCAGATAAATAAATAATGAATCTGCCTAGTGTCCTTTACTTCATCCTTTTTTGAAGACTCATCTACTTTTTTCCTAATGTAAAGACTCAGACCATAATCAGTCCTTGGTCTTATCTAAGATTCAGGATAGCTTTATGTCTATCCCATACATGTTTATATCCCCTCACCGTATCAGCCTCTGCCACGTTAGTTGCCAACATAGTAATACGGCCAGACGTAGAACACCCACGGAAGGCTACGTTTTTATAACAAGGAGTCCTTTCCATTAATCTTCTACCTACAGCTATTATCTGATCGCAAATTAATATTTTCATGCAGTATGTAGAACAGGGATGCCACATTTTGCATCATAGCTCTAAGGTTTAAGCAGAGGTGTTAAAGAGTTTTTCCAGAACACCCTGAACTACCTGTGGCATTACAGTGTATGCATTACAGCTAGATTTTGGTAACAAATATGCTGTGTTATTTCACAGCATAATGACTGTAAATAAACTGAAATCCATATGGGCATTCAGTAAATTGCATACATGCACAAGAAATATATGTTGCCCTTTTAATCTTACATTTAAAATAAAAGTACACAATGCTAGCATAAATGTCAATCAATAGACTTGTTTATTGACCATTATCCAGAATTCTACAATTGCTTTAGAGTACCTGAGAGGCAGTGGGAAGCATTTTGGCTGATAATTTAGTTGGTAAGGTTAGGTTATTGAACTAGAACCTTATGCAGACACTAAGGTTCTAAGCAACAATTCCCAAATGTTTTTCAAGTAATTCATTTTTTGTTACGTTGCCTTTAATGATTTCTCTTATTTTCTTTTTTTTTGCTTTTCACTTCCTCCTACTTTTTTTTGCCTTGTATAGTGATTTCCACTTTTCTTATTTCCCCATTGCATTAGATTAAAATAATTCAGAGATGTATACATTGTGTAATAACAAAGCCAAATGTTTTTTCCTTTGCCTGGCTTATGCAATGCCAAATATTTCATGTTGAAGAGTTTCTAAAGAAAAGTGTATGCAAGACTGAGGCTTTTTGGAACAGAGGGAGCCTTAAGGTATATGGCAGAGTGCTGATAAACTGGATAACAAGGAGCTAAATTCTTAAGATCTAGGATGGCAAAGTCAACACAGGGAGGCGAAAAAAGCAAACTGGCTCATTGAAAAAGCAACTAACAGCAGTACTTGAGGGTATTTTTGTAGAGTCATGGAATCATATACATCAGGACATAAAGTAGACTGCTGTTGGTGTAGTTAACTACTACGTCTACTACGGTGTAGTTAAATTTATGGACGTTGACTTGAAGACCAATGTCAAACAATATTATTTTCAAATATGCTTCCCAAAGGATGGTGACTCAATTGGTGTTGAGTGTTATATCAATGCAGTTGTCCTGAAAATTATTGGGACTACAAGTTTACATTGATTTACAGATGTTTAATTATAATATTTTGTATGTTCACCTCTAAAGCAGAGGAAAGGGTTTTTTACAGTAAGGACAATAAGGATGTGGAATTCTCTGCCTGCAGAGGTAGTTTTATCAGAGTCTGTACAGACGTTTAAACTGCAACTGGATGGATACCTGGAAAAACATAATATTCGGGGATATAATCTTTAATTATGGGGAAACAGCTTATTGATCCAAGGAGAACTCTGACGGCCATTTTGGGGTCAAGAAGGAATTTTTTTCCCTGGTTAGTGCAAAATTGGAAAGAGCGAAGCCGGGGTTTTTTGCCTTCTTTTGGATCAACAGCAACAAATTAACAGATATAGGAAAGGCTGAGCTTGATGGACGCATGTCTTTTTTCAGCCTATGTAACTATGTAACTATGTAACCATCTAGTCTATGTTTAAGTGTTACTTGCCAAATCCCTTTATCTCTGTTGTGTATTCGCCATTGTTCAATGTGAGAGAGAGTGGTTAACCGATAGGAAGACTGCACACTGAGGGAGAGACAGACTGATAGCTGCGCAGGTGCATGTAGACAGAGACCCAGAATTCACACATTTTTCAGTTCTTGGTTCTCTCACAGATGAAACGTGTTCCTCCCGCTGTCTCATTAATAGAGTTCCACAGTGCTTACTAAACTTCTGATAAATCACCAGAATTTTAGGGGCTGCAGCCAAAACAGTAACTGGGACCTATCACAGGCTCTGTACTCTGGCCAGGGGCGAGAAGTCCAGATGGCAGTTGCCCCCCTGCCATACAATTGGGGGCAGATCTCCCCACTGAACACACAGGCTCCACAGGCACACTCGGCAGCCCGGCTCGCCCTCCTGAAGAGCCAGGGGCTGGATTTTTTTATATATTGTCACGTGGGACTTGGATGTAACAATGTTTATGAAACCGGCCTTGGGGTCCCATCGAGTGATCATTAAACCCATCAGCAGATTCCACAGCAGAGATGGTTTGGACTAACGTGGCATCGAGTGGGCTGGCCGGTAGACACAGGAACATGGAATGGATGGCCATCCAGGGAGGTCTCCCCCAGGGACAGTCCTGCTTGTGTGGGGGGCTGTGCACAGACGGTGCCCGCAGTGCGTTGCAGTGGAGGAGCATCACTACATGTGAGGAGGGTCCTCCTACACGGGCTTCACTGGGACCCCCGAAAAACAAAGGCTCTGTGGAGAGGAAGATCCGTTTCATTGACAATGTTGAGGGGCAGATTACCCCCCAGGGCTTCTCTGTTGTACGATCAGCTGTTGGACTTTCCCTGTAAACTTTTCCCCAGGTTACTGATCTGTGTGCAGCCCACGTATACATGGCACTAGGCATTTTGCGCCGTCCACTTTCCGAGTCCTCTTGCGGGCAGTGCCCATCTGCTGTAAGGTGCTCCCTGCTTTGGAGTGAAAACAAGTTACCATCCCAAGTGTACGTAATGGCCCATGTCTGCCCGAAAATGCCTGTACTTATTACCGCTCTGCCAAAAAGCCCCACATTTAACCCCGTGTTCTGGCACATCACAGCAATTCCAGATTTACAACCCGTGGCTGCCACAGGGCTCAGCGCTAGACAAGGGTTACTATAATTTAACAAAACAAGTTCCCATAAACGCGTTACCTTTCACCCAGAAAGAAAGTCGGCCAAGTGCTCTGCTCCCGGCGGTTGCCCAAACCCGACTGTGACGCTATTTCTACATGCCACCTAAACTGCTCTTATGGACACGAATTGCCATTTTGTGACATTTTCCGTTTTCCTCATGTTTATTTTTAGCAGATGTTTCTCCGTATTTCTGGAGCTTTATTGGGTGGAAGAAGATGAATAGAAACAATCCCTCGTTCCTCGTTGGACTCATCGGGCGTTGGAGCGAACATGTTCTGGTGAAAGGGTTGAAATGGACGTAGTTTGATACAAGACAGGAGCCAATTTTGTTTTATTGAAGCCAACGTTCCTTCCCGAATCCAAAAGTCACAGTTTTGGAGGGTTTTGTTGGCCGGCTCTGTTGTATTTCAGGGGTTATGTTTGGCACTAGAACCAGTCCCGACAGAATCCCTGCTTCAAAGCTGCTTAATGCCTCGTTTCATCCCTGGGTGCCTCCAGCGACGGGGCAGAGAAATGTCCCAAAAAGAATAATGTGAAATGCGGAGGAGACTGCAGAGCTAAACGCCAAGCGGAGACTGTTTATATGTTACTGAACGGAAAAATGTGAAAGGCCAACAAAACGGAAATCTAAACTATCCCAAATTGTGATGATTTAGCTCCTGGGGGGGGCTGTAAAGTATATAGAGAGACGTTTATATGAGAAGAATGTGCCAATAAATTCACCTGCCCTTTTACCCCTGACGGAGCCCTCGCTCATGCCGGCCGGGGAGTGCACTCTCTGAACCTGCTGATCGTGTTGATCCCAGAAGATAAGCTGAGATTGTGTTTTAATAGCAAAGAAGACTTATTGACCTCAGGAGTGACTCACACGTCAGGGACACATCGATTACACAGAGAGCTCAGCTCCAAAACAAAAACACCTGATAAACACGTGAGAGCGTCACAGCGCCCGGCCCGCATGGACAGCGTGACCTACAAACTCATTCCTGCCCGGGCTGGAAAATATATTTGCAACACAAACTGTTTTTAATAACGGATCTTGCAGCCCTCAAAATATTTCACTCTCCTTGGGAAGAGGAGCGTTCGAGTCACCCACAACACCTCGTGAGTCTCGCGGCTGCGTATCTGCACCATGTTCTCTGTTCTCAAATCCCCAGCACCGTCTCCCCCTGCCCACTCCACAGTATGTGATCACCGGCAGCAGTCTAATGATGTCACACCGGCAGCAGTCTAATGAGCTGCGTCCTGCCTTGGCTGTAGCGGCCGAGCTCCATCTTTGGTGACATCTGTTTCTAGGTCTCGATGTATTTGTTTTGGAATCTGATAGCTCCACAAAGCTCTGTTCTCAGTCCGAGGTGACAAGGAATCGGCCAGATGGACTCCTTATAAACAATGCCCTGCCCTGGGCACTCACCGCCATCCTGAACTTACACTTCGTATTACTATGAGCCAAAGAAAGAAAGATCCAGGATAAGCGACCATGTCCTTCCAAACCACTCAGGCTTAATATAGCGTGACTTTAATGCTGGCTTTCTGCTTGCCCATTACAGGCATCAATACTGACCCTGTATTATGTATAGATAAATCAGTGAGCTGGCCCCCTGTATAATGTATAGATAAATCAGTGAGCCGGCCCCCTGTATAATGTATAGATAAATCAGTGAGTCGGCCCCCTGTATAATGTATAGATAAATCAGTAACTGGCCCCCTGTATAGTGTATAGTTAAATAAGTGACTGGCCCCTGTATAATGTATAGTTAAATCAGCGAGCCGGCCCCTGTATAATGAATAGTTAAATCAGTGACCGGCCCCCTGTATAATGTATAGTTAAATCAGCGAGCCGGCCCCCTGTATAATGTATAGTTAAATCAGTGAGGTTTCTTCAGTCTCCTCAACCATTAAATTATACATTATACGCCGCCAGCTCAGCCCTTTTTGCGGGGGGGGGGGCTGCCAGTGTAGGCCCTTCATCAGGGATGACGTGAAGGAGTTAAAGGCACGGCTCTCCTTTTAATGTATAGACGGCACTGAATGAGCTGCACTGACGGAAAACGCTTTTACTAACAAACAGAGCCGAGGGAAGGCGTCCGGAGCCCCGGAGAGAGTTCACTGCAGGATTTGGCTGCTGCCTCCGCTTCTCGTGCCAAGACAACAACTTCACAATGAACTCGGAGCACCTTTATACCTGCGTGACGCCGGACACACACCAGTTAACCCTGCGCTCTGATTGGCCAGGGCTCACATCTAACACACAGCCTATATATACCATAGCAAACTGCAGTGTGCTCCAGATCTCAGTGTGCTCAGTGCCTGCCTGCCTGCCTGCCTGCCTATCTATCTATCTATCCATTTGCCTGCCTGCATATCCATCTGTCTGCCTGCCTGTCTATCCATCCATCTGTCTGCCTGCCTGTCTATCCATCTGTCTGCCTACCTGCTTGTCCATCTGTCTGTCCGTCTTTCAGTCAGTACCATGGCACCAAAGCTAAAGGCGAATTGGATAGCAGCGTTTCTGAAATCCCGATGTATCAGTGTGCAGCACAGTATCCCATCGCCTACCGCGTGTCCCCTGAAAGCCGAGGGGCCCCCGGCTCAACTCTCCAACCCCCATTCGGTGTCTGCTTTACCCGGACCCACCAGCTGGCCGCTTCTGGGAAGTCTGCCGGATATCTTAAGAAAAGGAGGCCTGAAAAGGCAGCACAAGGCGCTGGTAACTAAAAGTGCAGCACAGAATGGCGGCGCATCGCGTCTCTTTCTTTGGCTTCTACGTGACGCAAATCTGATCCGTTTCTATAAACCCCGAATTCAAGATGAATTGTATAATTCCACATTCTAGTTACAGAAACCAATGCCATCAATTTGCTGTCATACAAACGCTCTGTCCGTGGTGTTTTAGGCAGGTTACCACCGGCAGTTTGGTAAAATTTTCCGTATGAAGCTTGGATCGTTTGACTCGGTCCACATTGGAGCCCCATGTCTCCTGGAAGCGCTCTACAGAGAGGAAAGCAACTATCCGCAGAGACTGGAGATCAAGCCATGGAAAGCCTACCGGGACTATCGCGACGAGGCGTACGGACTTCTCATTCTGTAAGCAGCTGTTCTAGATCTGTATATCGGAGGGGATGCTGGCAGACTGGGACTTGGCTTGATGGGGTTACTCTTATTGTTGTTCTGGAATTCACTTCTTATTCGTACACCCCAGTGTTTTCTGCTTGTGGGGGAATTGATGAATGCGTGGAATCTCCCTCTAGGCCATTGAACAAATGAATCTCATTTAGCGGGACAGTTAGACCGGAGCAAGGCTCTGCCAATGTCAACTTCATATGAAAACAACCCCAAAGCCCTTAGTTATTTCTGAAGGTATTAATATTACCCTCAGAAGATAACGTTAATTAAACTGTAACAAGCGATCGGATGTGAAGACTTGTCCTTAATTCCCATTCGTGCTGGACTTAAATCAAACAAAAAGCCTCTAAATCATTGCAAATAGAACAGGTAGGAACATACCCCCCCCCGAGGGGATCCATTACGGGATCTCGTCACGAGTCCGCCCTGATTGATCTGCGGCTTATCCCAGATCTACAGCTTATACAGTAACTACAGGAGCATCCAGCAAGGAATGTGTTAAAATAATCCGTCATGTGGCCCTGATGGACTAGAACACGAGCCTCAATACGTTTTTATTCTTTTTTTTAAACCAGAGAAGGCAAAGACTGGCAGAGGGTGAGAAGCGCTTTCCAGCAGAAGCTAATGAAGCCGGCAGAAGTTGGCAAATTACATTCCAAAATTAATGAGGTAAGTTACCCTGACGCCCCCCGCAGAGCTTAATGCTGCCCCTCGAAAAAGATAAGCGGCGAAAACCAACCTGTTCTCAGGCCATTCGCTAAGGAGGGGAATTTCTGAGAATGTTTGGTTGATGCCACGGGAGATCGGGATGGCTCCATGACCTGTCGCGCACACAGGGGCAGATTATCGGGTGTGAATGCAGCATCGGGGCGGCAGCTGTTAACCTGTGAGTAGTAGACTTGCTAGCCTGTTTCTTCTCACACATTCTTTCCTTGGTTTTCTATTGTCTTCATTCATTAACATTTTGGCCTGTGAATCCTCAACCTTACCTTAGATATAAATACTAAATATTACCTTAGATATGACTCCTGCGCCTTCATCAATTACATTTAGAACCGCAGCAGGACTGCCTTTCCTATTTGCCAAGCGAATCCCACGATAACGACGACTGCCGCTTCACAATATTTATTACAATGGTATTTTGTTGATTTTGCTGTTTTTTTTAACCAGGTTTTGATGGACTTTGTTCAGCGAATTGACAGCGTTTGTAACCAAGATGGAAGAATTGACGATTTGTATTGTGAACTAAATAAATGGTCCCTCGAAAGTGAGTATTTTGTACTCGATTATAAGAATTTCTATAAAGGGCCCCTTAACAAAGATGGCGGATAAAATCCACCCAATAAAAGTGTCTCTGCAGCGGCTTCTCGCCTACAGGATGCGTTTCTGTCTCGTTTTGGAAGTGATGCGGAGGAGGCTTTTCATAACGTCCCTGTGCCGCTCATTGTCTCACACGCCGTTGGTGTTAAAGTGATCATCAGATGCGGTTTGGAGGCCTCCTGTCTCCTATTTCCCCGCTAATGAAAGGCCATTTCTTGGGATGGGGTGGAAGGGAAACACCAAAAGCATTCAAGCCTCTTCTCTAGCGGGTTGCCCAGCAGACTAGAGATTCGCCTACGGGTTCGCTTTTGCTCCATTGCTTGGGAGTTAAATTGTTTCCCGTCCCCCAACATTGACGCCTTTCCCTGCGGTTCATAAAACAACTGATTTACTTTACAAAACTGCCAAATATTATTGCGAATCTGCTGTGATCAGACCGTAGACGGTCGTCTATAAATCACTTTCTGTATCTCAGGTATTTGCTTCGTTCTCTACGAGAAGAGATTTGGATTTTTGGAGCCAAATCTGGGAGAAGAAGCCTTAAACGTCATCACAGCCATAAAAACCGTAAGATTCGTCTTGCATCAAACACAATAAACTTAGCCGGGAAGGTGACTGTGTAGACTCAACAAGAGGCCAAAATCTAACACTAGAGGGTCAGAGGCTGAGATGGAACGGAAGGATGTTTAACTTTACTGAGAGGGTGGTAGAAAAGTGGAGCAGCCTCCCAGCAGAAGTGGTAGATGGTAATACAGTGAGGGTATTAAACATGCATGAGATAGGCACACGGCTCCTGAATCTAAGACAAGACTAACGACTGATTAAGGTTTGAGTTGTTACAGCAGGAGAAACCAGCAACTAGAAGAGGGCCGAACGGGGCCGATCTGCCGGTGGGTTCTGGTATCTGTGAAAAATAGTTGAATGAACACGTAAAGAGCACTTTCTATTTGGGTTTTATTGAGTTGCTGGGCCGTTTAACCGGGAGCTGCATATTGCAGATGATGAGCACGTTCGGTATGATGATGGTGACACCCGTCGAATTCCATCAAAGTTTGAACACCAGAGTGTGGAAGGAGCACACCCGCGCTTGGGACAGTATTTTCCAAACAGGTACAGCCTCACCTCAGATACGGAACAATATATCCATGGAAATCGGTAGCCGCGCTTGGCACTCCATCAGAGTGATGCCAACTTAAGGTCAGCTAACGGCTAAAGACAGCAGCCGGCGGTGAGTGGCTGCTGGCCTAATCACTTTCCCACGGTCTTTAACTGGTTTCTGTCACTGCAGCTAAATGTCACATAGACAGAAGACTGACGAAGCTGTTGTCAAAAGACACGGAGGATTTCCTCTGCACCATTTACAACGACAGCAAATTAACCAAGAAAGAGATCTATGCGACTATCACTGAGATGCTGATCGGAGCCGTTGAAACTGTAAGAAATGCTTTCTGTGTCTGTAAATTTGTGTCGTTTGTGATTTCCTTTCCATTGGATACACTTATTGTAGATTGTGATTATTAGAGCTGCCCGCCCCGTCGGAACCAAACCAAAACGTCTTGGTCTTTCCAGGGCTCTGTTCTGGTTGGACCCACCATGACTGCTGCCCCTATGTATCTATGTTCAAATCCTAAATATCTTAATATTCATTTTTATTTTCAGACTGCCAATAGTTTACTTTGGGCCATATTTAACATTTCCCGAAACCCACAATTCCAAAAAAAACTTTATGAAGAAATCCAGCATGTGCTGGCACCCGATCAAATACCAAGTGCAGAAGACATCAGAAATATCCCTCTCCTAAAGGCTTGCATGAAGGAGTCTATGAGGTACTGCCTGCCGTCTGATTGCCAAAGTCTTACTTCTGCAAAAATCAGAAGATCCTGATTGAATGTTTTTAATTCTGTTTGATTTTTTTACAGGATAACCCCTTCTGTGCCGTTCACAACTCGTACTCTCGATAAAGAAACTGTTCTGGGGGAATACATGCTGCCCAAAGGCGTGAGTAATGGGAGATTATACTGTAAAAATGTCTAAGTAGGATTGGTTATGGAGGGTACACTATTGAGGAATATAAATTACAATATATTCTTATCATGGCTTTGTGTTTAAATGGGGTCACACAGGGAGAAGAACCTCATGGGTTTTTCAGGAGACTGCAGAACATTGTGTGGTTGCGGGAGAACACTGGGCACTGGAAGGAGAGTGTTGAGTGGCAGGAGAATGCATAGTGGCAGGAGAGGGTTGAGTGGTGGGAGAATGCTTGGTGGAAGGAGAGTGTAAGGTGGCAGCAGAATGCGTGGTGGGAGAATGTTGAGTGGTGGGAGAATGTTGAGTGGTGGCAGGAGAGGGTTGAGTGGTGGGTGAATGCATGGTAGCAGGAGAGGGTTGAGTGGTGGCATGAGAGTGTTAGGTGGCAGCAGAATGCGTGGTGGAAGAATGTTGAGTGGTGGGAGCATGTGCGGTCGCAGGAGAGGGTTGAGTGGTGGCAGAATGCATGGTGGCAGGAGAGGGTTGAGTGGTAGCAGAATGTGGGGGGATGTGGGGAGACATAGCAAGTGTTAAATTAAATACACCCGGTAGATTTCGTCTTCACAATTACAGCTCCCCGTTTGCTGTTTTCTTATTGGTTTAAACATTTTGAGGAGGTTTACTGGATTATGGGAGTCCTGGGTCGCCTTAAAACCCATGGTACTGGCAAAAATCTTTCCATAATTCTAAAATCATTAACAATCAGGAAGAGCTAAACCTGACCCGTCTCCACATTCACGCTGTTGCTGAGGGAATGTGTTTTTGGGGCGTTTTGCTTTCTTGTCTTTCTATTAAAATGGAAACTGGAAATCAGCGGCTGGTGGGGAAGGTGTCCACGCAGAGCACAGAGAGGGATTTAACGATTCAGGGTTTTACTTGTTTTATTTCAGACGGTTCTGACCATAAACAGCCACGTTTTGGGATCCAGCGAGGAACATTTTGATGACTGGAAAACATTTAAACCAGAACGTTGGCTTCAGGAGAAGAGCTCTATCAATCCTTTTTCTCACATTCCCTTCGGTATCGGGAAAAGGATGTGTATAGGCAGACGGCTAGCCGAACTACAGCTGCAATTAACTCTTTGTTGGGTGAGTAGCTTTTGTCCTTTACACCGTGAAGTTTAAACAGATATGAGTGTGAGACAGAGAGTGTCTCTCGCTGAGTGGAACTGTCTCTACACACCATGTTTGTATTCAGCAGTTCCAGTTTTAAAATATGACATCACGGGCTCAGGGCCATTGGCGCCGTCTGTACAGATTCACCGCTTTGTATGAAACATTTCATTGGAGCCGATTCGCAGAATCTTGTTTTTTTACACCGGTCCATACGACCTGCTTCCTGGAGCCAAGAGAAGTCGCTTACATGAATATTTTTGAATTTGTAGCTTGTCAGAAGATATAACATTGTAGCCACCGACACGGACCCGGTGGAGACAATACACTCGGGGACATTAATGCCCAGCAGACAGCTGCCCGTCGCATTCATCCGGCGCTAGCTGAAGGTTGGTTCACTTTCTACGTTTCCCATCGCTTGGACATGTTGCTGTTAGAGTTTCTTTCAGGTTTCAGTGCCTCGGCTCCTGCAGGTTCAGACAGGCAGAGCCGCCAGGGCCAAATTCTGTTACTGGAGATGAAGCATCAAATCATGATTCTTCTACACCTAGAAACCTGGCCTGGGGGAAGTAGCGAAAATAATGTTTTTTTGTAAATTATGTTCTGCACAGTCCCTGAACTGGACAGGGGTCAGAAACCTCGATTGCATCTAATCTGCCCCTATTACCAACCACAAAAAAAATCTCAAATCTTACTTGGTCTTGGTCTTAGATACAGGATAGCATTCCCACACTGGATTAATCATTACCACTTCTGCTGGGAACCTGTTCCACTTACCTCCCACCCCTTCAGTAAAGCAAAACTTCCTTCCATTCCATCTGTTAAATCCCTTTTTATTTCCTTCTAGCTTTGTATTTTGAGTATCATTTCTGGTCTCAGATTGTATAAATTGTTTCGCCAATAGCAGTTTTTCAGTATTTCCGCTAAAGTTTGGCTTTTCTGCAGGAGATTATAATATGTACGTAATTCATTCATATTTTATTCATGCTGCTGCAGCTTTAGCGCACGTGACCTTGTATGTGTTATCTCTACAGAACGGCCACCGTTGGCGTTCACAGACAGCGCGGCTAAAAGGCCTTGAACATGCGACGTAGGACATAGAGAAGCCATTTGCACACGGAGGCCGCGGGGCTGTGGCGAGGCTTCCGCTTGTAGCAGCCATGGGGGTGTTTGGAAAAAGGTCTGCTCCATGTTTATTTTCCTGAATTAGGTCAAGGGCAGTAGGTGCCGATAGGACATTCGCAGAGATGAATGCCCCGGACGTTATAGAAAACACGCACCTTGTACATTGAACATACACAGGGTACTCCGATTAAAACAACACACCTGTTTACCCTGGAGAGCGACCGCTTAGATCTGTCCAGAAAGGGTTAAATATGAATGACAAGTTATGTATATTCATTAAGTGTCACACTCTCCCCAGGCTGCGGAGCTGCATGTTTCTGTTTATTGCTGTCTTGCTACAGTTTTCCTGTCTTCCTGTGGTCCATTCCTGGATTTCTGTATGTTCTGTCCTGAACCTCGGATTCCTGGATTCCAGTCCTGCTCTTTGCTTCAGCTCCTGTTTCCTTTATAAGGTGCGTCCCACCCATCTGTTCTGTTTGTTTCAGTCAGCAGTCTCAGGTGTGGTTTGATCTCTGTTCTGTGTTTAGATTATTTATTAGTAATTCCGTAGGCAGGGTTTACTGTTAGGACCCACTGAATATTGGAGTACTTTGGTGTAGTGGTGGGCTAAGCATACTATGGCCATATGATGTGACAGAATCTCCAATTGTTATCTTATAGTCCTAGGCTAGTTCCTGTATTTACGTGTGTCAGTGTTTTGTGTACCTTTGCCCTCCTACCCTGAAACATCTGAGGAGTTCAGTTCCTCTCTCCTCTCCCCATGTCCCACTTAAGATATCCTATCCTTGCTTAAAGGAGGAGTGTCCGAGGATTCTGGCTCCTCACCCCATCCCCTGTGTTCCTCGCCTTGTTCCCTGTCCTTAGTTGTGTTCTGTACCAGGTATGTCTTGTCTTCCTATGTTCCTTGCTCTGTCCTCCTTGCTTGCTGTGTTTCCGTTATATACTGTGCTTAGCTTCCATACTCCCAGCCTGCAGCATCCTGCACATTTGTCTGTTGTGCTATGTTTCATGCCTGCTCCAGGGTGCCTGCAGGGTATGACTTTGTTTTGTTCTGGACAACATCCGCTGCTATGTCAGGGCGCTGGTATGTGGCTGCACAACCCTAGATGCCCACTCGGGTGAGTGCAGTCGGTCTGCACTAGTCCCTGTCCAACTCCGCTACTGCACAATAACTCCTGAACACAATCTTTGGGCGCTCTAGGTCACTACAGTCGTCTGTATGGACCCAGCTCCTGACATTAAGCCACAGAAGAGGTGACCCTCAGTGGGACATACAAGGTCGATCCATGCCAAATCCCATAATAAATAATATTAAATGACAAAAAAGGGAATTGTCACCAGAAACGCGTAGGCTGCGCAGGGCTGTATAGCGGGGTGTAGGTTATATAGGTGAATACGTGAACCTTGACTACTCAGGTAGAATATTTCTCCTAAAGTAATGAAGTCATAGATTGTAAAGTAATGGCTGCCACATCTCGTTTTATTGACCCATCAGACACTCACATTATTTAGAATGGAATTGGGGATGTTTGTTCTCTTTCCAGGAAAACGCGGGGTCTGGTTTAATGTATAGTTACATTATATAATGTATAATGTCACATTATAGTGGCTTCTCTAACTTCCTAATACTTGTTTTGTGTTATTTGGGGGCTGCCCCTGGTGCCCGCGGGGATTTTGGCTGTTAACTGTTTAGCTTTATGGTAAAACATGACAAGTTTTACTTGAATTTATGCAAACACACTTCTTAGGGGAGGGTTGCCACTTTTTCGTGCTCACTTTCTTCAAATGGCTCATCGTCCCGGGCTTCACCGCAGGGTCACCTAACGTGGCAGCCCAGAGCAGCTGGCCCAGGGGGCCGCACTGCTTCTGATTGGCCCTGCAGGGAGTATTTGGACGACTCCCTGGCCCCACGCTGCTTCTAATGTGTTACATGTAGATTTTGTGGGAAACACTGAAACAATGTATGTTAATAAACATTTCTGTAAATAGCGAGTTTGGATTTACTCCTTTACTATTTCTTGATGTGTTAATTGAATAAATATTTTACATTGTAAAGGGCCATCCCCACTGACCCTAAACCGTATAAAGGGCCAAACCTTAACCTTAAGAAGAGATTTCTTCTACCCAATGAACGATTCATTAAGTAAAACAGATCAGGACAAACTAACCATGGATGGCCCTTCATGATGCATAATGAATACTGCACGTACAAACCATACATCAAACCCTAACCAAACACTCATTCTTTAAGGCCAGCGGTCACTAAATGTTTACAGCCCCCGACCGAATGGTTCACGAGGCGCAAGACTGTGTCTATCCAGCCGGTGGCTGTGCGTTACGGTGCGGCACCTGCCATGAGCAGCAGCAATGGCATAAGCAAAATATCTGCACCATGTTGGACCTGGCTATTTGCCCAGTTTTCCAGATGACCAGTCCAGGCAACTCCCGCTAGAATAGAAAAAACCCTCTGGGACCCTTTTAGATATTAAAGCCATAGAGGTTAAGCCCAGGTAGACTTGGGGATATGATTAGGCCAGTCTCGTTACCCGGAATTATACATTATACGGAGCCAGCTCAGCCCTTCACACTGGAGGAACCTGACAATGAGGAGAGCGCGCTGAAACCACAGCTATCCGGCAGACTCTCCCTTTAGTGAATAGACCCATCTGGGTGTACAATGTGCTCAGAGTTTCACAGTCTACAGTATAATAGACAGGAGGGACCATAAGTGCAGTCATATAAAAGGGATAAATATTTCATCTGTAATAAACTGGTAAACAGGATAAAAGTATGGAATTAACAAAAAGCCCATTTAGAAAAGATGCCACCACCATTGGTTACGACCAGGTTCCTTCTTCAGGTGCATTTTCACTTCACCTAAACCGGATGAAAGGAACCATCAGCAGCTTCCATGTAATTACTACTATATTAAAGGCACTCAAAGAGTGAAAGAAGTCTTTAATGAGTTCCCAGCTCCTACACGGATCACCGACTGGTTGTAGAGCATAGAAATTATTAATGGAAATGTCATGAAAGTAAACAGGTCGTTTAGCCCTTGGTTCCTTAATATAGAAGCCATGACGCAGGAGAACCTGTATGGGGGTTAAATAATAAATAGAAGTTATGTGTCGGCCCAAAAAAACAACACATGTTCCTGACATTAATTAATTATTAACAGATCACAAAATTATCCGATCTATTTTAACTCGAACTTTGCAGAATGTGACCTCAACCAAGGTAAAGTCCCTGAATTATTCTTCCTGGCATTGAATTGTTTCTCTCTATGGGGTCTTTAGGTCAAAAGGTTCAGAAAACATCTGTAGGAGAAGGACCTACGTAACAAAGTGCCAGGGTAGTGATCCCACCAGCTCACCAGCCTAGTGAGGGGCTGAACTTTAGCATGGGAAAGACGAATAACTGAGATTTAAAGCAGACCTGGAAACACAAACACAAAAACAATCTGTACCTTGCAGTGACGTCACTGGGGGATGTGGCGGGCGCTGGACCTCACGAGGTGACACCATCAGTGGGGGATACATCCAGGGCTAGCTTTACGGTGCCTCCTCTGCATCTCTGCCAGAGTCACTGGCTAGGGAGAACAAAAGATCTCTCCATCAGAGATGAAGTACGGTAGTGGGAAAGGGGAGAAATGGGCAGAGATAATGAAAAAGATGAGCTATAATAAGATAGGGGGGAAATTATGAGAAAGGAGAGAGAGTGTGTTTGTGTTTTAAAAGTGTTCCCATGTTAGGGCAAGTATGTCTAAGAGCAAGCAAATGTGTGGATGCAATCCGGGTGCTGGGCGAGTCCTATGTCATACCTCCCAACCTCTACAAAGGCAGAGCTTCTCAAGCTGTCGGCGATACTGCGCATGCACACAATTCTGGGAAGAGGAATTTGTCAAAGTGAAGGAGGGGAACAATTTTTGTTATTAAATATTTGTATTTTGTGGTAATATCCATACACCTGACCGGAGAGTGTGACCTCACTGTATGTTTTTATAATTAGGATATTAGGTGTTGTTCTGGGTAGCAGGTATTTTACTACCAGGCAGACCCAGTGTGTTTAGGAAATTAAATAAAACACATATCCCTGGTGGATTAGTAACAAAGCCCAATTACAGCAGTAATTTGTGCGAAAGCAATGAGAATTTCCTCTCAATGAGAATTCCTATTTACTGATTTATATTGTGCTCAGTTGGTTCTGTTCTTTGTCCACAGGGTGGCAGCATATCCCACATACAGCCTGCAGTGCTGACTTTCCACCAGCAGGGGGAACATTTTTTTGATCTATACCTTCAATGCTCAGTCTACAAGTAATTTTGAGTTGATCTGAACCTGCAATGCTGTCTCTTCTTGTGTTACTTATTTACTCTATACCTGCAAATACATGGTGGAGGAAAAGAGTTGCAGGCGTTATAATCTCCTGAAGATTTTGTGTCTTTTAATTTTTTTTCAGGTTTTCTACTAAATCGGTTCTCCCAGGTAGCATCCAAAGCAGCCCTCCTATACCACTCCGTTTAACTGGGATGCTATTTGGGGTGCAGGAAGAATGATTTCCTGAAGTTTTTGTGTATTTACATTTCTTTTAATTTTATGGCAAAAACCTGAGGCCAGCGGTCCAAATTTGCTCATGTTTTCTACTGGGGCAGAGGAAGGGTAAGGCCAGGGCCGGGCTGGCCTGGCCCACTGAGGCACGGCCTTTGGGCGGCGCGGTGCGTGAACACCGGCCCCTTTAATTTCATGAATGGCCTCTACCCGCTGCCCCCACCAGACATCAGGAAGCAGTGGTAAGTCGGGGGGGGGTTATATGGGGGGCATAAGACTTTTCTGGAGGCAGAGTGCCCCATGATATGTCTTTCAACCCCCCTTTATACCACTCTGCCTCTGGAAATGCCTTTTAACCCCCTATATGCTGCTCTGCCACCAGAAATGCCTTATACCCCCCTATATTGCACTCTGCCTCCAGAAATGCCTTATACCCCCCTACATGTCAGAGTGGCATATAGGTGTGTAAGGCATTTCTGGAGGCAGAGTGCCATATAGGGGGGAATAGGCATCTAGGTGGTTAAAAGGCATATCGTGGGGCAAAGCGGCATATAGGAGGGTATAAGGCATATCAGGGAGGCACAGTGTCATATAGGGTGGTATAAGGCATTTCTGCAGGCAAATGTGCATAACGGGGGGGGGGGCAGGTTGGCAAATAAAATGAACCATAAACAAAAATGTCTTAATCATAGCTTTTATTAAATATGAAAACATAGTTTACATGAATTAATAAAGAAATATATCGTGAAGAATAATGCGATCGCTGTTTTGTTCCACTGAATAAAATTGAACTTTTTCATCTAAAAATGTTTGCAGTAGCAAATGTTTTGATTCCAAAATCAAAGGAGGGAGGCTAACATTAGCCTTTTTTAATAAATAAATAAACAAATCTCTGCTGCTGTGGACTACTCTTCCAATGATGCTCAGCCAGCATTATGATGGACAGGTACCTGGCTGAGGTGTTGTGTAAATATGGCTGGCATCACCTCCTTTATAGTTCAGTGCAGAAATTGGAAATGGCGCCTCCTAGTGGAGATGGAGAGCTCAGCAACCAGCGCAACGGAAACGTTAGCAGAGAACAGCAGACTCAGGAACGTAGATATGCTCAGATAATACAGGAACAAAAATAATAAATTCAGGGGTCAGGCAAAAGAGTAGTCGGGGTCACAAGCAAAGGTCAGGTCAGGGCAGGCAGCAAGTGATAAGAGGCTATTGGAACACAGGGGTGATGGGAGTGATAAAGGCCCTCTGTACACCTATAAAGACACAGATGTCCTCACAAATGTCACCTAAATGTGAGCTTTAAACCCAATCTGCCCATAAAGCCCCTGTCACCTGGTAGGAGACACAGGTCTCTGGAGTCAGAGTGACACATGCGCCCTTCTCGCCTAAATTGGGTGGTTTCAGGAACTCCCAGGACGAGGTGGTGATACGACCGACTCAATACATTACCCTACGTTGGGTGCTGGGACCGCTTCAGTCACCCCCTCAGACCCCTCCACTCACCCACACACTCACACAGCCCATAACCCCTCCACTCACCCCCACCCCACACACTCACGCAGCCCATAACCCCTCCACTCTCCTCCACCCCACACTCATTACGGGGCCAGAAGAGTGGGTAGAGGTTGCGCGTACTGACAGCAGAAGTTTTCGGCTAGATCAAGGAAGATCTGCTCCTTGTGGGAGTTGGTTTTGTAGGATGAGGGGAACTCGATGTCATCGTCAGGGGGAAGGGGTTCGCTGAAACACAAAACCAACACACAGACATTTAGTGCGCAGTTTACATATATATATATATATATATATATATATGAAGAAAGCAGGAGGCGAGTCCCCGTCATGTCACATCCATGATGCCACTCTGGGTCTCTCTGCCCTCATGCGCCACAGGGTTTCGTATCTGCCCCGCGGGTGGTATTCCCACCTACCTGTGGCCGGAGGCGGGCAGCTCAACCTGTGACAGTTGTTCCTGCAAATCACTCAGCTCGTCTTTAGTCAGTAGGTCCTCCCCGATCCCCCGTCTGTCTGCCCCCGCTCCTCCGTCATGTACATCTCCCGCTCCTCCTTCTCCGTCACGTACATCTCCCGCTCCTCCGTCTCCGCTGGCCAACACCTGCAAAGGACACAACCGGACCCTTTGGGTATGTTTCTGCAGGCAGGTCCATTACACGATTCGTCATGTAAGAGCTGCTGTGACGTGTGGAATGAAACATGCATAACACACGCTAATTAATAATACCATCTGAATATTGAAATGGGACATGCGCGGCTTCGAGGAGACAGGAGAAACAGGGATGTGACTGAAGTACAGGAGAAAAGCATATTTCATATGGTACATGCATGCTGTATGTATACACACAGGGAAGTTACATGCATGCTGTATGTATACACACAGTGAAGTTACACGTATACTGTATTTATACACAGGAAAGTTACACACATGCTGTACGTATGCACACAGGGAAGTTTCACGCATGCTGTACATATACACACAGGGAAGTTACACGCATGCTGTACATATACACACAGGGAAGTTACACACATGCTCTGTACATATATACAAGCTTTCCATAATCTTTTCACAGAGAATATGCTGTATTAAGAAATACCTTGTTAAGTCTCCACACTGTCTGTACCTCTGCTGTTACCAAGGCAACCTAACACAGGCAGCAGGAAGTGCTGCCAGGGCTGCTGGGAGGTGTAGTTCTGTTATCCACAGTAACCGAGTCGCAGTAATTCTGTAACAAGTCGGATTATTAAATAAAAGCTTGTTTTCTCCAGTATACCCAGTAACCACAGCTCATACCTCCCAGCACTTCAAACCCTCACGCCATACACACGGGCTTCACCCTGGCTTTTTCACAGACTTTGTGCCCTATCACGGGGTATTTAGAAGAATAATGGGTTGTATTAACCCTGTTTGATTTATAAAGCCGTTTCCTGCTTTTTCTATACACATTATTTTGGCTTTTAGGGCAGTAGAACCTTGCGATACTCTCATACCCAACAAACATTCTGACCTCCTAGAAAAGAGGTGCTTCAGGGGCGGAGAGAGGGGCATCAGGGGATGAAAGGGGGGAGATGTGGACACATTACACGTACCGCAGCACCATATCCTTTTGTGCTCCACATCACTGCTTTTTAAACCAACGGTTATATTTTCCGTTTCTTGCGGCAGATGGAAGCTTTATTGAGCTGTTGTGCAATGAAGGCCACTAGGCTGCCCACACTGGGCACATTAGCCACGCGTGTGCATTTCATATGTTGCTGGACGGCGCCGGTGAAGTGCTGCCCCCTGCCATGTATAAATATAGCAAAGGGAAGCCAGTGTACCTCTCATACCCTGCAGGGGGCAGCTCTGCACCAGATGATCAGCATTTATATGCGGGTCCAGGAAACACGGCCAGCGGGTTGCCCTCAGGCTAGCCCGTCAGCAGCGGCGATGGTCATCGGCGGGTTGGCCCAGCCGAGTGGAAAGAATGCATGTGATGCCCCGGAGTGAAATGTCACAGCTCGCTTCCCTAGAAAGGAGTATGAGCGCCCCTAAACATTTTACTGCTGGAGTCCGTCTCTGCCCTTCTGCCCCTTCCATGAGAAGCGTGTAGCTCATTCAATCACTTTTTACTGCATGAAATACTCCAGAGCCACAGCTTCCATCTGCTTTGCAGGAAATCAGGTGTGTGCGTCTTCACGGGGTTAATTGTGTTAATTGGTGAGCTTATTAATAGGGGTTAAGGGAGGAGGGAACGTGTCCTTTTGTGTGGAAAAGAAGAAGCCCTGCTGTGGGGTAAGAGGGTCTGGATGTATAAAATTGTGCCAAACGGTGGCATGTGGGGTCTTTTCATGAGCTGCTGCATAATACTAACCCCACAACAACATGTCTCTGATACCCCCTGTTCTATGAAACTGGAAGGAGGGAAGTTAATTCAGAGTTAGCTGTGGCAGGCTATGTGAGAGTGGTGCAGATCCTCTTACCTGGGGGAGTAGGCCCTTAACCCCCAGGTACAGCTAGTCTCTCCTATCCCCACCCCGGGATGATCTGTCCCAAAACGCATACTACTTGCGGAACTACTGTGTTCTAGAGATGCAGCAAAGTCTCAAGTGCTGGCTGCCGGTCCTTGTGTTGGCGAGTCTGCTGCCTCCTGTCACCTGCGGCTCGAGCAATCCCCTGACAGGTAAGTCTCGGCTACTCCACCAATTGATTGTTTGCGCCGGTTTCAGACACGGTCTGATGTGGCCCTGCTGGATCCAAACACTGTATATACTCCCTTCTGGTATGCGGTGGCTCCCCGTTGGTTACAATGTGATGTTGTGTGTTTTCTTTGAGTAGACCACGAGGAGAACGTCCAGAGGTTTTATTATGACCCATGGCTCACAACGGCGGATGCGAAGGGTGTGGAGTCTGTGCTGGCTGAGGCCTGCACCGCTGATGCGTGCAGGAATGGCGGCATCTGCAGGGTAGTCCAAGGAAAGGCGAAATGTCACTGTGGACCGGGCTTCACTGGCCCCCGCTGTCAAGGTACTGTAACGGGTTGATCCTATCCCCGTCCTGCGCTCCCAAACAGACAGGGCACGTTGAACACGTGTGGGCCATGTGGCAACAGGGGTGATTAAGTCTTAGTCGGATATTAATGCCGTCAGACTTGCCGTGAGGAATGGGCACAGGCTGCCGGGGCACTCGTGTCTACTGGTTGGAGACTAACGTGCTTTGATTTTCCTCAGAGATGAGCTTTCATCTGGACTGTGAGGACCACATGCAGCTGTGGATACTGAAAAGCTCCCTCCATTACATCGGGGTGAACGTGTCTCTCCTGCACTTGCTCAATCCACGATGCAAAGTGGAGGAGACCTCCGAGCTGTACGCGTCCGCGACCCTGACACACGCTAACCAAACCTTCTGTGGAACCCGCGTACACGTAAGGGCTGCCTCTAAACACGGATATATGCCGTATTAAGTCGGGACTTTCTTCTGCTCTATTTGGCCTTTAAATGGCTGCAAGTGAACTAGAAGAGTGAATGTGGCTGTGCATGCACCGTACACGCCAGCCATGGCTTTCAGCAGATAACTACACCCTCCTTCTGCTGTGACGCTGAATAGATGAATGTTAAACTTTGATGCATTTGGAGAATTATGCTCGTTGACGTGGTCTCTCTCTGGCAGGTAAACGGCTCTCACCTGGTCTACTCCAATGAGATAAGGACGGCGACAGGCTTGGTGAACATGCAGCCAATCACAGGGGGAGCTATATCCAGGAGCCCTGACATAAGCATCAAGTTCGCTTGCGTGTATCCCTATAACCGGGTCGTCTCCCTGCCGTTCCCGCTGCTGACCAGTGCCTCGTACGTACCCTGATACGACTTCTAGGGCCTGGAAAGGCCAGTGCGGGCACACGGCTCCAGAGCGAGAGGGTTTAATGAGAACGGGTGAACTTATGTAACTGGCAGGGGCCAACCAGTCACGCAGCTGCTTGTCTGCGAAGTGCTTACTCTTGAGAGTTGTTGGCCCCAGAAGACAGACTGGGTATCAGAGACGTGGCTGTTGCTTCGGCTTCTTCCAGCCGTTCGCTGTAACGTAGTTGATCCCTTGTTTTTTGTTTGCATGCAGGTTGGTGACCTTCATAGTCAAGGAGGGAGAGTTCAATGTCACCATGACCCTCTACCCCTCACCGGAGTTCTCAGAGCCCTACGACTGGGCCCCAACCATCCCGGTTTCCCACAAGCTTTATGTTCAGCTACAGATCCATGGGCATGGAGTACAAAAGCCGTTCACCCTGGAGCTGGAGGAGTGCTGGGCCACCCCCGGAGCTAACCACAGCGACGCCACCCACCACCCAATCATTTCCAATGGGTGAGACGCCATGATGAGGGACTGCATGTCCTGATATTGCTGTCACAGGGTAGATAATCTGGTTTCAATGCCACTCTCTGGGGTGGGTCGGTCGTATCTCGGGTCCCAGACTCTATCCGTGGCGGTTGCCGGGAGAGCTGATGGAGTGCATGCTGTCTCCTGCAGATCTGGCACAGATGTCACCGCGGAGAGAATGACGTCTAAAGACAACACCCTGACCCGCTTCTCCCTGCAAATGTTTTACTTCGTCAGCTACCCGGAGGTGTATCTCCACTGCCGTGTTCGGCTCTGCCAGGCTAATGGCACCAGCTGCGTGAAGGTACCGGCAGTCAGGAGGAACGCAGCAGCGACGTCCCTTTCCGTTAATCACCGTTAGCTTTGCAACAGGTTTCCCATTTCTAGTGAGGCCGGTGCAGACATCGTCGCCTGAGCCGCTGCAACGGCCATGAAAGCTCACGCCGGCACGTTGAAAGCCTCGTATGTGACGAATGATCCCAGGTTCCATGCGTGCCGACTTGGCGTGACCCCCCCCCCCAGCCTCCTGTGGGGAGCATTTGCTTCCTCGCCCATCCTGACGAGGTTGCCTTGTATCGCCCAATCTCATGCTCTTGAATCTTGCGGCTTTACGCTTTATGCCGTAATGTAATCCTTTCGCTGACTTTTCCAGCCTACTGCAAGCACCGAGCGGAAGCGGAGAGACTTGATTGACCCCTACAGGAAAGTTGTCTCGTGTGGCCCTATCAGACTGGCCAGAAGGAAGGTGGCGGGCGTCGGGAAACTGGACTCCGGTAAACTTTCTGGTGCCTGGGCTTTAATATATTAACAATGCTGCTGCCAGGCCGAGTGTTAGACACCTGTGTTTAAGCAGCTATATTACACTGGTGGCTAGTCTAATTGCCCTGCGCAGCCTCCTCCCTCGGGGATGAGCCGGTCACCCCGTCTGTTTGATAGCCATGCTCGGTCATCCTATGCCATCTCGCTCTGCACTGACCTTTCATGTAAGGGGATGGAGGGGGTGCTCTACTAAGTGCCTGTTTCTCTTGACAGACGTCAGTCCGCTGGTGCTCCCGGGAGCCCTTGCCGCAGGCGCCATGCTGCTTCTGCTCTGTCTGGTAGCGGTTGCTAAAGCCTTGAAGCGAAGAGGACTAAGACCATGAAATCCTTACACAAACCCCTCAATAAATACTCTAAACCTGCCATTGCTGCCTCCTGTCTCTTTTTAGAAGCAGTAACCTGCGTTGCTTATCTCTACGAGATGTCTTTGGAAGGGCGATGGAAATGCTGTGCTTTCCAAACTACTGGGGATTTATTGACCCCCCCCATTAATTCCATAGGTCTGGCTAGCTCTCTGTGGACCACTAACACCAGGAGTTGTCATGGACCTCAGGCAGGAGAAGGAGCGTTCCTGGATATGTGTCCTCTGGCTGTATGGTGCTGTCCAGGGTGAGGGGGTATACCGGGGTTGTAGCAGTGCTGTACGAAGAACGTGAAGCGTCCTTTCCATGGGGCTGAGACAATGCCCAATACCACAGGAAGATGAAGAACCCTATGAGGAGGAAAAAGCAGGAGCAATAATGAGTGACGTTAACGGAAAGGAGTTTAAAGCACGCAAAGCAGTTTATAGACTTCTGGGAGCCTCCACTAAGGCCAGAACTCAGGAGGCTGGTCAAGCATTTGCACCCCGTGCCCATTAACTGCATCTCTGTTCCATGGCAAGCGATGGAGGGTCTGCAGCGGCACTGGCCCTCCGCGGCCTCACTCCACCAGCCAAAGCCAGAAGTGTAGAGTGGGGAGTGGAAGCCGTGGGCGCCAGTGCAGAGCAATGAGGCCTTCCAATGAGCCGCAGGCTAGTAAAAGTGTTCATGGACTGCAGCAATGTGCAGACAAGTACCACCCCCGCTGAGTAGCTGTGCTCAGGTTCTGGAGTACACTGCGGCTTCGCTATGCGCTTACAGGGACTATATCCTGCTCCGGCCGCTCACCTTATAGTAGTTCAAGATGCTGAATGCGTGCTGCACGGGCAGGTAGAGGATGCTGAAGGAGAAGAACACCAATTACACTGGGTTACAATCCCAGCAGGATCACGCAGTGCTGGACCTTCTCCCCCCGGGGTGTGGATCCAGATGCAGGGGCATACTCATCTCAGCCCACCACAGCCAGTTTTCTGGTGGTCAAACACGAGGAATTTAAGACCACCAGTCGGTAGAGGTTAAAGCCCTCGATGCCCATCCATGGGAAGGTGCAGAGCTGGGCTGAGTGGAGGAGGATGGCGGAGATCTTACACAGAAGCGGGAGATTCGCTGCCCCCAGCACAGTGCTCACCATAAAACTTATGCCCAGCAGGAACAAGGCGGCCAGAAACTGCATGTGGATCTGCAGAGTGGGGTTTGAGTGCACGGCCCTGGGCGAGAAGCTATAAGAGAGCCACCAGCAAGGTCCTGAAACAGTGAACAACATGACCCCCCCCTGACAGTCTCACACACAGGTGTAAAATACCACCCCCCACAGCGCCACACACGTTTCCCCTCCACACACACCACAGTGACACACGCAGGCGGAACATACGACACCTTTAAGGGTAACATTTGGAACGCATGTCCCCCCTGACAGTGTCACACGCAGGCAGAAAACACGGCCCCCCAGACAGTGTCACTCGCAGGCAGAACACATGGCCCCCTGACAGTGTCACATGCAGGCTGAGCACACGGCCCCCCCGACAGTGTCACATGCAGGCAGAACACGCGGCCCCCCTGACAGCGTCACATGCAGGCAGAACACACGGCCCCCCTGACAGTGTTACATGCACACAGAACACATGGCTACCCCGACAGTGTCACAGGCAGGCAGAAAACACGGCCCCCCGAACGTGTCCAGCTTAAAGGGGGTAACTTGGGGGGCAGCTAAACCAAGGTTGGGGATAAAATAGTGATTTTTATTCACAGTATTCACCTTTTTGCAACATGCAATATTTGATATTGATACGTGAATTATTGTGATAAACCCACAATATATAATTTTATATAATAAACTGTCTTTTTCTTCAAAAAGAGCCGTACCTGGACTGTGAAATAATCTATGAATATACACAGACAAAAAATGCCCGCTTTCCTGTAGTGTGCGTTAACACGTCGCATGCGCTTGTCACAGAACGGACGTTACCTGGACAGGGAGATGCCAGAAGAATAAAACCACTAGCAGGTTGGAAATCTTTGTTTTCTCTACACTGATCCCGATCACGTGTTCACCGAGCATTGTGCTGTTGGCTGCATCCTACGAAAACCCAGGGAGATCATTTGTAGGCTCTGCGGAGGGGCAGATAACGAGGCGGACGACGGGAGGGAGCGGTAACCGTACCTGGAACAGGGAGCTCCCGCGCACTCTCACCACGTGCAGTTTCTTGGGAACGAGAACCTTCTCCGGCAGCAGTTCTACGGGCAGTGACACGGAGACCCCCATGTCCTTTGGGATGGAAGACAGCTGCGCATGGAGGTACACGTTTCAATGACAAAACAAGATAAAGAAGAAATGTCTGGCCTCTACCAAAACACGCTTACGCCGCCAGTTGGCTTTGAGGGAGAAATTTAGTTTTATGACAGTTCCGGGTGTAATTTGCGGCTTTCGCTCTGATGCTAGGCATTAAAAGGTTGTTTTTCCTCCCCTTTTACTGGGTCTACCAAGCCCTTTGCCAGAACATACCGATCCACAACGCTGGCCCGGCAGCTTGAACCACGGCGAGCGGCAAAACACTTAACCGGCTTGGCAGTGCAAAGGTTAACTATTTACTAACAAAAATATAATAAACACGAAAACACGAGTCATCGATGCCATGGGAGCCGATGCAAGGAAGCGGGAGCTTATCAGCTAGTCGAGGAACACGCCGACCTCCTGAAATTCCTTCTTCGTTACACACCATTTCCTGACGACGGGTAACTCACCCCAGTCCGCTGCCAACAGCACCGGCCCTATCCAGCAACTGGCCCAGCACGGAAATCTCACAGTCCACAAACCGGGTATCTGCAGGAACCATGGAGATTCAATAATGACAAAACGGCGTGATGTCACACGCTTCACCGAGTGCACACTCCCAACCTGCGGCGCTGCACCGAGCGTCTCGCTGCAGCATCGTTCACCCGGTCGCGCTGCTTCCTCGTATTTTTAGACCACACAGTCTAGCTATCTGGTGGCGTAGAGGGTTAGGGTTTTGTTACATGCACTCAGCATCTTCTTAAGGGTACCACTCACTGCCCTTCACTCACACTTACTTCACACGATGACACCATTAAAGCTGACATGTAATTACATAGTATGTCCACGGGACGGCGCCAAACTATAACAAATTCCAACTTAATATTGTAAATGGAACTGTCATGCGCACAAGTGACCAGCAGGGGTCAGCATTTTCACGACATACAGTTATATAAGATATATTTGGGCCTTGCTGCCCTCTGGTGGGGATGGATGATCATTGCACTGAGAGAAGCTGCTGGTAAATGAAATAAATAGTGAGTGTTCTTCATGCAGCATACAGATTATGGAAATAATGACGTCACGGGGTAAATCAGAACCCAATAAATATCAATGTATTCATAGGTTATCATGCAGTATATGGTGTAATATCATATCTGACATGTACTTCACTCACGCTCAGTCCACATGATGATGCCAAAGGATAACAAATCCTAACTTCACACCATGTAACCTGACATGCAATTACAGAGTATGTCCACAGGACGGCGCAAAAGTACAGCAAATTCCTACTTAATATTGTTAATGGAACCATCATGCGCACCAGTGACCAGCAGGGGTCAGCATTTTCACGACATACAGTTATATATAATATTTATGATTTATTTAATGCCAGACAGAAATGTGAACATTCTTTATGTGGAAATAAACGGTTTGGCTTCAATGTGTAAAAAGCTCACTAACGGAGCAAACAAGTCATCAGGTTGGAAAAGATTTGTTTTAGAACTTCTAGATGAGGATTTTGGCACGGCAACAAACACCGAAGAAACCATTCAATGTATCAAAGTATTTCTGTAAAAAAACACACAAAAACAGGCAAAATCTCCACCCCTTTCTGAATTGGCCACAGGAGAGTGCAGCAGGATCAGCGCACGGAAATGCCCTGGGTGATCCACAGCAAACATGGGACTGGGCAGCCAGCAAGCTGAGGCTTGGGACACGAGACGGCCTTGGAAACAAGTCCTGCTGTGGTTGGACTTTATGCCAGTATCCGTCGATGAATACTGCATGGTGCTGGCCACGAGCCCCTAGAAATTAAGTTGGGGCCACTAAGCTAATTAACAGCTAATTGTAATTATTGTGGTGTGAGATGACGCTGTCAGCAGAGGAAGGATTCTTTGGTGTCCGTCCGAGTTTTCATTGGCTGCCCCGGTGCCTATTCCATCAAGCAGTCCAAACAATTTTGTAGTTGGCGCAGTGCAGGTAGCACAGGCGTAGGCTGTTACTAGCGTTCCCTCCGACTCAGGCTGGGATCACTTGCTGCAGCTCCTCGTCACTCGGTCGGTTGGTCATGATGTGTCGAAGCAGGTCTTGTGTGAAGGAGGCAATGTGAACGTTCTCCAAGGCGGCAAACTTCCTGAGAACTTCTACATCTTCATATGACACCTAAAGTAGGAGGACATGCGTGGAACACATTTCCATAATGAAGCCGAGCGAGTCTCTTCTCACACACCAAGGAGCGAGGCCAGGCTTACTGAGCTTGAAGCTTGAGAACACTTACCTTTCCAAGATCAGCAAAAAGGTGGAAATGAATGGTGTGCCCATGCCGCAGGATGCGCAAAATTCCATCCAGGTAAACCTGATCCTCCCGGAAGCAACCTGCTGGCATTTACAAAACGCACGTCGCGGAATCATCTGCATAACATTCTGCAGCGCTGTACACTCCGAGACAGGAAACACAGCGTGAGGGAGATTGGGGGAGACTGGCGGCCGAGCGCGGGGGAGACTGGCGGCCGAGCGCGGGGGAGACTGGCGGCCGAGCGCCAGTCTCCCTCGCGCTCGGCCGCCAGTCTCACCAGTCTCCCCCGCGCTCGGCCGCCAGTCTCACCAGTCTCCCCCGCGCTCGGCCGCCAGTCTCCCCCACGCTCGGCCGCCAGTCTCCCCCACGCTCGGCCGCCATTTGCCAGAGAGGGAAGTGTCAATGTGTGTAAGTGTTTGTGTATTTTATTACCTCGCACATACAATTTGTTTAGAAAATTAAATAAAACACATAGGCCCAAGTGAATTCATATTAAAGCCTTTGTGCAAAAGTAATTTGTGTGAAAAAAGGGTTAGGGTAATTGAAATATACATCATACAGGGTACAATTTGTGCAAAAACAAAAAATTCCTCTATAATTTTATATTTACTGATTGATATCGCGCTCAGTCGGTTCTGCTTTTTGTCCACAGGGTGGCAGCATATCACACATACAGCCTGCAGTGCACATTTTTTTGAGCTTTACCTTGAATACTGCGCCTGCGTGTGATTTTCAGTTGATCTGTACCTCCAATGCTGTATTTCCTTGGGATATTTACTGACTTTATACCTGAAAATACACAGTGAAGGAAAAGAGAGGTGCGTCACTGTGATGGAGGCGACAAAAGGACTGAGGGGGATTGCACATGTAGCCTAAACACTTAAAAGCCAGTCCTGGTGACACCTGAAGCTGCCATTCTCCGGTGACCTGACCAGCAGTGACTGACTGTGTGTGACTGCGTGCGTCTATGACGATGTGATTTTGCAGAATCAATCGCAGTCCATGCAGTGTCAACGTAGGAGGAAAAGGGTCTGGTAGGACTCCCAGTGCAGGAACTGGTTCGGGATAAAACTCCTGCATAGGGCAGAAAGGTCAGGGTTAAGTTAAGGTGTTTGTGGATGCAGATGGGTGTCTGCTGCAGCTTTAGGATTCATCCTTGATGGCAGCAGAGACTGGTAAGATGGCAACGGAGCCTGGGAGACAACAGCAGAGTCTGGGGACACTGACAGAAGGCGGCGGGGTGTGAGAAGCGGTGAAGACAGACAAATGGCAGTGGAGTTTGGGGAGACAGGAAGATGCCATCAGAGTCTGGGAGACAGCAGCGGACACTGGCAAATGGGAGTGGAGTCTGGGGGAGACTGGCACATGGCAGTGGATAAGTCCAAATAGCAATGCAGTCTGGGGATGCCGGCAGATGGCAGTAGAGTCTGAAGAGACTGGCAAAAGGTAGTGGAGTGTGGGGAGACTGTCAGGCGGTAGCAGAGAGGGGTGAATGGCAATGGAGTCTGGGGAAACTGGAAGATGGCCTCAGAGTCCAGGGAAAAGGCAGTGGAGACTGGCAAATGGCAGTGTGGGGAGGATGGCAGCGGAGTGTGGGGAGGGTGGCAGCGTAAAGTGGGGAGACTGGGAGCGGTATGTGGGGAGACTGGCAGACGGCAGCAGAGTGTGGGGAGACTGGCAGACGGCAGCGGAGTGTGGGGAGACTGGCAGACGGCAGCGGAGTGTGGGGAGACTGGCAGACGGCAGCGGAGTGTGGGGAGACTGGCAGACGGCAGCGGAGTGTGGGGAGACTGGCAGACGGCAGCGGAGTGTGGGGAGACTGGCAGATGGCAGCGGAGTCTGAGAATAAAGGCAGAAGGCAGCGGTTAATGGAAAACAGCAGTGGAGTCGGGGGGGGTGGCAGCAGAGGGGGATTGCACATGTAGCCTAAACACTTAAAAGCCAGTCCTGGTGGCACCTGAAGCTGCCATTCTCCGGTGACCTGACCAGCAGTGACTGACTGTGTGTGACTGTGTGTATGACGATGTGATTTTGCAGAATCAATCGCAGTCCATGCAGTGTCAACGTAGGATGAAAAGGGTCTGGTAGGACTCCCAGTGCAGGAACTGAAGACTGGGGGAGACTGGCACATGGCAGTGGATAAGTCCAAATGGCAATGCAGTCTGGGGATGCCGGCAGATGGCAGTAGAGTCTGAAGAGACTAGCAAAAGGTAGTGGAGTGTGGGAGACTGTCAGGCAGTAGCAGAGAAGGGCGAATGGCAATGGAGTCTGGGGAAACTGGAAGATGGCCTCAGAGTCCAGGGAAAAGGCAGTGGAGACTGGCAAATGGCAGTGTGGGGAGGATGGCAGCGGAGTGTGGGGAGGATGGCAGCGGAGTGTGGGGAGGACGGCAGCGTAAAGTGGGGAGACTGGGAGCGGTATGTGGGGAGACTGGGAGCGGTATGTGGGGAGACTGGCAGACGGCAGCGGAGTGTGGGGAGACTGGCAGACGGCAGCGGAGTGTGGGGAGACTGGCAGACGGCAGCGGAGTGTGGGGTGACTGGCAGAAGGCAGCGGAGTGTGGGGATTAATGGAAAACAACAGTGGAGTCGGGGGTGGCAGCAGAGTTTTGGAAGACTGGCAAATGGCAGCAGAGTGTGGGGGGACTCTCAGAGTGCAGCGGAGATGGGCAAAGGCACCCGCTCAGTTTATCCAGGGATTTTCTACTCACACAGCAATGCACGCGATCAGGATCCATAACAGTTTTGTCTTTGGTCTAGCACGGTGTCTAGCTCGGGAGACCACGCGATAAAAAAGGCTGATAACACAGAAAAAATACACAATGCAATGGTTAAACACTGTAATTGGTTCACCAAGAGAACTGTAATAAGTCCCAGAGATCACCCACATGTATCCTCCTGTTGTCCCTGGAATAACTTCCAGCACCAGTCAGCATGCACACCTTGAAACCCTGCTATGTGTACCCAATAAGTAGACACAACTACCTTGAACTGAATACAGCAGGAATGAACAGTTTATTGATGTAAAACATAGACTCATATAGCCACAGAACTTCATTAACATAAATTAACATTGATAAACAGGTACATGTAGACAACCCCACCTTTAATCCCCTTTAGCTACTGAATCTCCCCCTGGCAGCAATCCTGTTAATGGGATTAGTTTACACAATGGAGTTCCTGCCTGTGTAATCTGTGTATGGAAGCCAGGCTGGAGCCATATCTGACGACCTTTGGGCCATGTATGACAGGTAATTCTTTCACAAAGTGTGGGGAGACTGGCAGACGGCAGCGGAGTGTGGGGAGACTGACAGACGGCAGCGGAAGGGGGGAGGCTGGCAGACGGCAGCAGAGTGTGGGGAGACTGGCAGACGGCAGCGGAGTGTGGGGAGACGGGGAGACGGGGAGACGGCAGCAGAGTGTGGGGAGACTGGCAGATGGCAGCGGAGTCTGAGGATAAAGGCAGAAGGCAGTGGTTAATGGAAAACAGCAATGTTTAACATTGATAAACAGGTACATGTAGACAACCCCACCTTTAATCCCCTTTAGCTACTGAATCTCCCCCTGGCAGCAATCCTGTTAATGGGATTAGTTTACACAATGGAGTTCCTGCCTGTGTAATCTGTGTATGGAAGCCAGGCTGGAGCCATATCTGACGACCTTTGGGCCTTGTATGAGAGGTCATTCTTTCACAAACACATTAACACTTCCCTCTCTGGGTTGACTTTAAAGGAACACTTTAGGGCCCCACCAATTATAATGCACATCAAAATACTTTAAAAGTAATTTAAAATGTATTTTCTTACCCAAAGGAAGAAGAGAAAAAAGTTGTGCTTGCCTACTTATGAAACTATAAATCACACAGGGTTGACTCAAAAATTTAACTATGGCTCCTTAATTAAAATACACATTATAGAGGGCTGGCTCCCTGATTAAACTATGTTTTAGACAGGGTTAGCTCACTAATTGAAATATACATCATACAGGGTACAATTTGTGCGAAAACAAAAAAATTCCTCTTAAATTTTATATTTACTGATTTATATCGCGCTCAGTCAGTTCTACATTTTGTCTACAGGGTGGCAGCATATCCCACATACAGCCTGCAGTGCCGACTTTCTGCCAGCAGGTGGCGCACATATTTTTGATCTATACCTTGAATACTGAATCTGCGTGTGATTTTCAGTTAATCTGTACCTCCAATGCTGTGTTTCCTTGGGTTATTTATTTACTTTATACCTGCAAATATATGGTGGAGGAAAAGAGAGGTGCGTCACTGTGATGGAGGGGACAAAAGGACTGAGGGGGATGGCACAGGTAGCTTGAACACTTAAAAGCCAGTCCTGGTGACACAGGAAGCTGCCATTCTCTGGTGACCTGAACAGCAGTGACTGTGTGCATGCATGACAATGTGATTTTGCAGAATCAATAACAGTCCATGCAGTGTCAGGGTAGCGGGAAAAGGGTCTGGTAGGACTAAGGTGTATGTGGTTAGGTTAAGGTGTATGTGGATGCAGAAGAGACTGGCAGACAGCAGCAGAGACTGGCAGACAGCAGAGCAGCAGCAGACTCTGGGGAGACTGGCACAAGGCAGCAGAGTCTGGGGAGACTGGCAGATGGTAGGGGACTATAAAGAGACCAGCAGAACTTAGTGGAGTGTAGGGAGTGTAGGGAGACGGTAGCGGAGAAAGGCCGATGGCACTAGAGTCTGAAAAGACTGGCAAAAGGCAGCGACTCCTGGGAAACTGTCAGGCGTCAGCGGAGACAAGCAAATGGCAGAGAAGTCTAGGGAGACGGCAGCAGAGACTGGGGGGAGAGTGGGAGATGGCAGCAGAGAGTGGGAGATGGCAGCAGAGAGTGGGAGATGGCAGCAGAGACTGGGGGTAGACTAGAAGATGGCAGCAGAGACTAGGGGGAGACAGAGACGGCAGCAGAGACTGGGAGATGGCAGCAGAGACGGGGGGAGACTGAGAGATGGCAGCAGAGACAGCAGAGCATGAGAGTAGAGAAATAGCTCTTAGTTTACAAGACCCCGGGAAAGCAAACATGCCATGTCTGCCCAATAAAGAGCTCACCTGCTTAGTTTAACCAGGAATTTTCTAGTTACGCAGCAACGCACGCGATCAGGAGCGATAACAGATCTGTCTCCAGTGATCTAGCACGGTGTCTGGATCAGGGAGTCCCCACAATGACCAAAGCTGATAACACAGAAATAATACACAATGCAATGGTTACACACATTAACACTTCCCACTCTGGGTTATTTTTTAAAGGAGCAGTTTAGTAATTTAATATGCATTCTCTTCCCCCAAACAAAGACGGGGAAAAGGCCGTGCTTGCCTACTGACTAAACTATTCATAATACAGGGTTAGCGCACTATACCTAACATAAGTAGGGTCACATATACCCCGGTGGATTAGTAATTAAGTCTTTTTGCAGCAGTAGTTTGCGGAAAAACAATGAGAATTTCCTCTATATTTTTTATATATTTATTTCTATCACGCTCTTTCTGTGGGGAGACTGGCAGAAGGCATCGAAAAATGGCAGTTGAGTCTGGGGAGACAAGAAGATGGCATCAGAGAGCCGGGAGACAAGAAGATGGCATCAGAGAATGTCCATGTTCTGGGGTTTGATTCGCTCGCTGGGTCGCGGCGATAATAATAATTTTTCCGGTGCCCCTGAGGCTGGGGTGAGGATGAACAGATGCCATGTCTGAAACCTTATATAGCACATACTATAGTCCAATCTTATAGCATAAAGTGCAGCTATTGCCCCATTATACATCGTTCACATAATAATGATTATTATTGCCCCTCTCCCTGCGGTAGGTGCCCTGTTACAGCTCCTGCAGCTGTCCTCCGATGAATATCACGGTTTATTCACGTATTGTTACTGCGAGGTCTGCCCCCTGCAGGCTGTCAGGATCTCCTGGTAGGAATGGAGGTGGATCTTGCAGGTAGAGGGCGGCCCTGATTGATCCACCTGGGTCAGGACTGCTGGGCTGTTCAGTGATTTCCAAAGAGCTGCTTTGATGTTGCCGCTTAATCCACTCTTTCTATTAAGAAATGGAAACCCAAAGTTTGCGTGGGGGGCTGCTGTCAACTTTCTGCCCCCCCAAGAAAAGCCTGTTTGGGGTGAATTGGGGAATTATCTGCTCAATCAAGCAGCAGGCCAAGGCCCTGGAATATAATATTGGTTGCAGATCGGCAGAGCTCTGGGGTCTGGATTATTACACCAAAATCTACCCCCTGGAGGGATTGTTTGGACTCCGGCTGAACTGTTACAGTAAGGACACGGAGGGCCGGTGAGTGGCTTGTTTATAAGACAAGCATGTGGTTTTATTTATCAATAAATAGTTTTTTGGTTTTTTTTACAAACTGGGCCGAAAGGGTTAAACCCTGTGTTTTATGCTGTTGTGATGTAGCATCTGAGATGTTTGCCGCTCGCTTATATGTCTTTAACGATACGATTGTGTTTGCCTGGCGATGGGCCGCACGCCGCTGTGGCACACAGAGGGTTAATACTGTAGCGCTGTTTACTCTTTGTGCAGAGTTTAAGTCCATGTTCTGGGGTTTGATTCGCTCGCTGGGCCGCGGCGTGCCGGTTACCCTCTCATGTGTGTAAAGCTGATCGTTCCAAGTTCTTGGTGCTGATACGTTGTATGTATTGTGTATATAAGTAATAATAATAATAGTAATAACGCCGTCTGCCATTTTTGTTTGCTATGTGTTATTTAAAGCCTCCCACACGACCCTAGATGCCCCTCGTTTCTCTGCCGTGTTCTGGACGTTCCGTGTTTAATTGCCCCGGATAATTCTGACTTCGTGCAACAAATGTAATATTAATGGCTGTGGGTAGTTGGCTCGGCCACGCGTTACTTTCACTGGATTTGGCTCTTTATATCGTAACTTTATATCTGCAGATCTGCGTATTTATATTATAACTTTGTATCTGCAGATCTGTTTCTTTATATTATAACTTTATATCTGCAGATCTGTGTCTTTATATTATAACTTTATATCTGCAGATCTGTGTCTTTATATTATAACTTTATATCTGCAGATCTGTGTCTTTATATTATAACTTTATATCAGCAGATCTGTGTCTTTATATTATAACTTTGTATCTGCAGATCTGTGTCTTTATATTATAACTTTATATCTGCAGATCTGTTTCTTTATATTATAACTTTGTATCTGCAGATCTGTATAATAATGCGCCGATACTGGATGCAAGAAATCCGCATTGGAATGTTGATAAATTGATTGAGTAATTGGAGGGAAAGGGACCGGGGAGGAAAAACTGGGAGCGTACAAGGGGTCCGCCTGCCCGCGGACCCGCTGCCATTGCGCGCCTGCCCGCGGACCCGCTGCCATTGCGCGCCTGCCCGCGGACCCGCTGCCATTGCGCGCCTGCCCGCGTACCCGCTGCCATTGCGCGCCTGCCCGCGTACCCGCTGCCATTGCGCGCCTGCCCGCGTACCCGCTGCCATTGCGCGCCTGCCCGCGTACCCGCTGCCATTGCGCGCCTGCCCGCGTACCCGCTGCCATTGCGCGCCTGCCCGCGTACCCGCTGCCATTGCGCGCCTGCCCGCGTACCCGCTGCCATTGCGCGCCTGCCCGCGTACCCGCTGCCATTGCGCGCCTGACCGCGTACCCGCTGCCATTGCGCGCCTGACCGCGTACCCGCTGCCATTGCGCGCCTGACCGCGTACCCGCTGCCATTGCGCCCCTGCCCGCGTACCCGCTGCCATTGCGCCCCTGCCCGCGTACCCGCTGCCATTGCGCCCCTGCCCGCGTACCCGCTGCCCCTGCGCGTGTGCCGACCCGCTGCCCCTGCGCGTGTGCCGACCCGCTGCCCCTGCGCGTGTGCCGACCCGCTGCCCCTGCGCGTGTGCCGACCCGCTGCCCCTGCGCGTGTGCCGACCCGCTGCCCCTGCGCGTGTGCCGACCCGCTGCCCCTGCGCGTGTGCCGACCCGCTGCCCCTGCGCGTGTGCCGACCCGCTGCCCCTGCGCGTGTGCCGACCCGCTGCCCC
The DNA here is from genome assembly GCF_027358695.1 of Spea bombifrons. Classification (NCBI taxonomy): domain Eukaryota; kingdom Metazoa; phylum Chordata; class Amphibia; order Anura; family Pelobatidae; genus Spea; species Spea bombifrons. The sequence goes on from NC_071099.1 coordinate 20,116,638, forward strand.
TGCGCGTGTGCCGACCCGCTGCCCCTGCGCGTGTGCCGACCCGCTGCCCCTGCGCGTGTGCCGACCCGCTGCCCCTGCGCGTGTGCCGACCCGCTGCCCCTGCGCGCCAACTCGCTGCCCACGGACCCGCTGCACCTGCGCGCCTGCTGCGCGCCTACCCGCGGACCCGCCGCCCCTGCGCGCCTACCCGCGGACCCGCCGCCCCTGCGCGCCTACCCGCGGCCCCTGCGCACCTACCCGCGGCCCCTGCGCGCCTACCCGCGGATCCGCTGCCCCTGCGCGCCTACCCGCGGTCCTGCCCTGCATGGCGGCCCGCTGTGATGGTTTACACAAACCAGACAACCCCTACAGCTGCTGCAGATCTTCTTTGGAAGCGAAGAGGTTGATGGCAGCAGTGGGCTACAAGGTTGGGTTCTTAAGGGTTCCTATTGTTCCACCGCATACATGTTGGGTTCTAAAGCATTTATCCTGCTGGCTGTTGAGTTTGTAATGCTGTACCAGACAAACCCTACAGCTGCTGCAGATCTTCTTTGGAAGCTAAGATGTTGATGGCGGCAGTGGACTACAAGTCGGGTTTCTCAGGATCTGCAGCAGTTATGAGCTTTACAAAGAGGATGGTTGATGACGGACAGTTCTGCTTGAGTTTGCATGAGCTCTGAGGTCTTTATGGATACCCCACCTTGATCTCGCCGAGTGGGATTGTAGATTTCATTGCCGTAGATATCACCGGATCTATTTGCACACAGAGGAAAGATGAGGGTTATCTAAAGCCTGATTTGTGGTCTAAAAGCTGGCAGCCAATCTCAATGTGTAGCCCATTCAGAGAGGTAATAAACTGTAATGCCCCTCAATAAATAGTACTTGAGAATAACTCCCCGGGGTATCATACACCAAAGACTGCATCGTACAAATGACATCGTAAGCGGCTTCCGGCTCTACGAGTCATTATGTTTGCCACACATTATTTAGCCGGACGCTCACAGATCTTGTTAAGCTCCTATAGAAGCAGACGGGCTATGTCACTCTTCCTCGGAATCTCTCACACTGACAGTTTTAAGAGCCGGCCTCCAGATCTTTCCTTTGATAATTTTAATGGAAAAAATGTTGTGTCCAGTAGGTTTCTGCGTAGAAATATCTGCTAATGTTTCCAAAGGTTCCTATAATACATTGTAATACATTGCGGTTCATCAGGTCTCTCCCAACGAAGGCTTGAGAGTTTGTCCCAATCCATAAATGAAAGGCGACTGCATAGACTTCATTCTATAACTTCTTTGCCAGGGCCGGTGAGAAGACCAGTAGGTTTGGTGTTGGCCGAGCCTCGGGGTAGGAGGTAGCACTGAATGGGTCTCTTGGCAGCGTTTCTCTGTTTTCCAGATACAGAACGTTTGTATCGGAGGAAGCGGCTCCCAACACCCTGGTTGCCACTGTACATGCCTTTGATCCAGATGGAGATCATGTGACTTACAACATTTCGGAAGGAAATAAAGAAAGGAGCTTTATTATTGATTCCGAGAAAGGTACGTAGAGCTATATTTTGTATACATCCATAACTACCCCCCCCCAATGCCACCGATGCTTTTTACAGAGACCTGACGATTTCTCAAATATTCTGCTACATAAAGAAGAAAATTAGTCATCGAGATAAAATCGAGTTCCTCACCAGAATTCCGTCACAGTAACTATAACTTGAAGTTCCTAAATAGTTGAGTAGGGGGATCGCTTACCCTGGGCTAAGGATTTGTAACAATGGAACTGATTTATCCTCAAACCATTTAACAGGAATAATCCGTCTTGGTTCTAACCTGCTTCCAAAGCATCATGGAGCCGAGTATGTTCTGTATGTGACCACCACAGATGACAATGCTTCGGGGGGTCCTTACAGCCTCACCAGCACGACTACGGTCGCCGTGAGAGTCGATGACGTCAACCAGAACAAGCCCATCTTCCATCAGGTACCTCATACATTAACTCCAGAAAACCGCTTAGGAGAATAATCCCTTACTGAACGCCAACGAACTAAAGCCGTGTTAGAACTGTCCTTGGCTCCAAGATGTAGCCAGATCCTAAAAGAAATGTGTGGATTTAACATTATTTCCAGTGTGCCCAGTACCGTCACCACGCCGTAGTCCTGGAGAACCAGCCCCCAGGAATGTTTGTGCTGCAGGTGGAGGCGAAAGACGCAGACGTTGGCGTCAACGGTCAAGTGAAGTACGGGATCGTTCATCGCGAGGGCTCTCTTCCTGCATTCAGCATCCATCCGGACACAGGTGCCACCGCCTCCTATACCTTAAAGCCCTTTAAACATTGCATGGAGAGACGGGCTGCGGCACGGTGACCGAGGACACACTTTCCTCCCGGTGTATTTGTGTTCCAGGTTTTTAATATGCTTTTTGCTGGATTGGTGTATACGCTTCTACCCTTCTACCCCAGGGTCAACAGCCAGAGGTGACGACATGGAGCTTCATTTGATTCTGTTAAAACCAGTGGGTCAGATAGGCTCGGTGATGCAGGTTTTAACCATGGTTGTAGGTCATGTTAATCAGCCAAGCTTTTTTTCTCAAAAGCTTATGAGAAAATGTTCTTCACGTGTTATAGCAGGAATTGCCAGTCACATCGCCTCCGTGCTTTCTTTAACACGTTTCCCACGCAGGAGTCCTGACAACCCTTCAGAGCTTTGATCGGGAGAAGCAGAAAGAGTTCCCCGTCACCATCAAAGCCACAGACCAGGGGTCGAGCCTCTCATAGGGCTGTGCCAGATCAACCTACAGATCCAGGACCAAAATGACAACGACCCCAGCTTTGAGAACAACCACTACGAATGTAATTGAGTCTCCGTGGGTAGAGTATGAGATCTCTACAAGCACCAAGTCCCCATCATGTTCTTCTGTCCTCTTCTAATTATAGCTTTAAGTGGAATTCAGCATTAAGAGTCTTCCTAGATCTGCTGGTCCACAAGAGCTTGGCCAGCACGCCCATGGGGTATTTGGGAACAACATAGAATTCAAATGTTTCCATTCTTGTCCCAGATTTCCTGAGAGAAGATGCTGCCGTGGGAAGCTGCTTCCTCCGCGTTGCGGCCCGTGATGACGATTATGGCGTGAATGGAACGATCACGTACTCCGTGCCTGGAGAGGAACCAGTGGCCTTCAGCATTAACACCTCTACGGGGTGGCTTTATGTTCGCCAGCCAATATCTCGGGTAACGTAGCAAGCGTTTACATGCTGTGTTTAGAGAACCAACTTACATTTCAACAAGCGAAAATATCGCGGGGTCACCTTCTGACCCCAGACCCCTTCATACAATATGACTTATAGTAGGATTGTAAGCCACTATATATATAATGCAATAATAAGATATGGCGCACTTGTATCTCTCTTTTGTTCCTAATATTAAGTAACCGGTTTAATGTACATATTGCAAAACTACAATGTATCTCTTATGACAGCGAGTAGCTTTGTGTTTGGATATTTCAACTTTCTGCTTTGCAAACACAGCTGGTGGCTTTTTAAGTGGGGACGTAACGGGGCTTTTTGGATAGTTTTAAGGCATCGTCAAGCTGTCATGTTTGCTTTTTCTGAAATCAAAAGTCTCTGCGGCCAGACGACGACGACGACATCTGGACACTGATTGGAAGGCCCCCGTGTGAGTCCCCGAGGTTACCGCTAAATGAGACTCTCCATTGCAGAATGCCAGCTGTTTGCTGGGAGTCGTCCACTGTCTTTTTTTTTACGTGCCTCTGGTTAGCTCTGTAATTGGAAATCGGTTGGGTGATAGAATGAAAAACCCTCTAGGACAAGTACCATACAACTAATTAACACTTTGAGTACCAGAGTATGTGAGTGGTGCATGAAACTCCTCAACCATCTGTCACTCACAGCTTTTAAATCAATTGGGAGAGCATTTTTGGGTTTGTTTTTTTGTCGGGGAGGTTGCTGAATGGAGACGGTTTAAGTGAATGTAATTAATTTTTTTGTCTTAACCTTTTTTCCCATCAGAAATCATTAATAACACTAGAGGTCACGACCGCGGACGGAGGAAATAGAAGCACGCAGGTGGAAGTAGCCGTTCGAAGATGCTCAGAATCAGCATCCGGTCTGGGAAAAAGAAAGATATGACCTGGTGATTCCGAAAATACCATGAGAGATACGCCTGTTGTGGTAAGACGTGACCTCTGACCTGGAAACCAGTGGAATTTTTCCACCCGTCGGTGGGAACTGTACAATGCTTCCAGCCATTGGTTGGGCACCTTACAATGCTTCCAGCCATTGGTAGGAGTCATAGAAGGATTCCGCCCATTGGTGTATGATCTCATTTGAAGATGGATTTCTCCCTCATGCCCGGCTACCAGGGATCATACCCATCTAGACATCTGCTTCCCGTTAGGCCTGATATGAAGCTAGTGAGAGGGAACGGGGTATGGAGACATCACCTCTAAGGAGCCTTAATCACCCTTCTAATGTCTGTCATTTCCGAGTGGACTTCCTGCTGTTGAGGGCTTCTTTTTACTGTAATTTACTGTTAATTACACAATGTTCTGCCATTCCTACAGACCGTTAAAGCTTCCTCACTGCTGGGAGACCCTCGTGTGACGTACAATTTAGAGGAAGGATTGGTACCGGAGACTAACATGCCCGTTCGTTTCTACCTGACGGTAAATCGAGAAGAAGGCTCTGCCTCCGTTCTTGTAGCTGAACCTTTAGATCATGAAACAACCAGGACTTTTATCCTGAGGATCCAAGCTCAGACCGTTGCTGCTGTGCCATTGGCTGCCTTCACTATGGTGTACATTAACATTACAGGTAGAATCTCCGGATATCGATTCTGTGCCTGCGCTGCTAGAAGAGCAAATGTGAAGCCGGACTTGTTTATATTGCAGATGTGAATGACAATGTGCCCTTCTTTACGTCATCCATATATGAGGCCACCGTTACAGAAGGCCTTGAATTGGGAACATTTGTGCTCCGGGTGTCTGCATCTGACCAAGATCTCGGACTGAATGGAGAGGTGAGTTCATACGTGAAACCTCATCACACGCACACTCTGACTCCTATAGCTCTGTGCTCCTGGGTATACTAAATGCGGTACCAACTTATAAAATCTGCACCCATTGATGCATGTTCTTCAGATATCCCTGGTCCTTCTAGCCATAGCATATATTCCTGTAATTTGCACATGTAAAACAATGTGCTTTATGGCCATACCAATCCGTAGGGCAGGGCCATACCAATCCGTAGGACAGGACCATACCAATCCGTAGGACAGGGGCATATCAATCTGTAGGAGAGGGGCATATCAATCTGTAGGAGAGGGGCAAATCAATCTGTAAGACAGGGCCATACCAATCTGTAAAACAGGACCATACCAGTCTGTAAGACAGGGCCATACCAATCTGTAGGACAGGGGCATACCAAGCTGTAAGACAGGGGCATACCAAGCTGTAAGACAGGGCCATACCAATCAGCAGGACAGGGTCATACCAATCAGCAGGACAGGGCCATACCAATCAGCAGGACAGGGCCATACCGATCCATGGGACAAGGCCATAACATTTCATAGCATAGTGCCATACCTATCAAGAGGACAGGGGTGCATACCAGTTTATAGCACAGGGCCATTACGATTCATGGGACAGGGCAATGCTGATTCATAGGATCAGGCCATACTGGTTCAAAGGACAGGGGTGTATACCAATTCATAGCACAGGACCATACCGATCCATAGGAGAGGGGTGTATACCAGTTCATAGTACAGGGCCATACTGATCCGTGGGACACGGCCATACCAATATCTACACTAGATCAGGGGGTCAGCACGTTAATTAGAGTTACTGATGCCACATAGGGGGGTTTTCTCGCCTGATAACACTGTCTGGTATTAGGGCCAGATTGTTGATTGTCGAGGGGTCACGTGTCAGTTAAAGCCACAAATAAATAATAAAGAGAAATTAAATTGGTTCGCGGCAGAGCAGACAGACCTTTTGCTCATCGGATCGCAGCATTTCCTGCGCACCGGCATTACTGTTACGTTAATAATATATGTAGTCCTGGCAGAACATGTTCAGTAAAAGCTTCCAGGCCTTTGCAACAAAGAGCATTAGTGGTTTTCCAATTCTGGTGAGGCTAATATGGGGTTTATTTTGGCACAGTGGCCTTACTGCTCAACCGAAATGCAGCATACATCCCAAGATCTATTCCTAAATAGTTGCCCACAACCATCCCCACCCCAAGGTCCTGCCGAGATACCCATAGCCCTCCCTACCCCAAGGTCTGATCCTGCGAAGTTGCCCACAAACCACCCCAATGTATGTTCACAAAGCAGTGCCCATAGCCCATAGCCCATAAAACCTCAATGCCTCATCCTGCTGAGATGCCCATAGCCCTTCATACCCCAACGTCTGATCCTGCTGAGATATCCATACCCCTCCATACCCCAACGTCTGATCCTGCTGAGATGCCCATAGCCCTTCATACCCCAACGTCTGATCCTGCTGAGATACCTATACCCCTTCATACCCCAACGTCTGATCCTGCTGAGATACCCATACCCCTCCATAGCCCAACGTCTGATCCTGCTGAGATACGCATACCCCTCCATACCCCAAGGTCCGATCCTGCTGAGATGCCCATGACCCTCTTTACCCCAACATCTGATCCTGCTGAGATACCCCAAAGTCTGATCCTGCTGCAGTGCCAGAGGGATGGTCAATTGTTACGTTGGTAACTCAGCCCTGTTACCTCCTCACCTTTTAAATATTTAGGGTTGGGCACACCTTTCAACATGTAAAGAAACCCCGGGATTAACTCATGCAGTTCTGTTCGTATAAAATGACTTTAAGCTGCCAGAAGCTTATGCAAATCATGTCACTTTTTGTGTATTTAAATTAAGTTATGCGCAAAAAATGAAATGTATTCTTTTATGCAATGCTAATGAAATTCACTAATATCATGAATTTATAATGGTGTTCAGGAGGATCTACGTCCTAACGCTCTTCTGAAGAGCAGCACGGTTTGCAAATGAGAACAAATTAACCCCAATAAAATGCGTTATTGGGGCGATTGGGCCAGAAATAATTTTTTTTTAAAATGAGCCATTGACATGGGGCATCAGTTATACTCGTGTTATCCATTGAATTCCCGTCCACATTCATCTCATCTTCAAGAGCTTTGGAATAACGCGGCTGTATAAGTTGTTTCTGAGCTGCAGGGTTCTGAGCATGCGGGCGGACAGTTTAAGGAATTGCGGCTGACAGAAGCGCCTCTGTGAAGTATTTTAATCTCCTGCCTCTCGTCTCTGCAGACTCGGCGTACGTGCGCGTTTTCATCAGCGATGTTAATGATAACCAGCCGGCCTTCGCTCAGCGTGCTTACCACGTTAACGTGCAGGAAGACCAGGACGTGGGATCCATTGCTGCCCTTGTCAGTGCCACTGATCTTGACGAAGGTGAAATAAGTGTGACCGAGTTGTAAGAGAGTTACAGAGCTCTGCCCCCAAAGAGTTATAAATGTAGAAATGTGACCAAGTATAGTTCAGCTGGGTCTAGGAATGTGACCAAGGATAGTTCAACTGGGTCTAGGAATGTGACCAAGGATAGTTCAACTGATACCCCTAGACCAGGGGTTTCCACCCCTAGTTCTCAAAAGAGGAAAGAATGGTAATAAACTGCTAATCTACATAAAGTCCATGTTACGGAAGTTTGGTGAGCAAAGGAATTATCAGTAACTAGTAATATCTCATTCCTGTGCTTATCAGTAATGCGGATCATTCATTTGACTCGACATACAAGTCATTCCGTTTAAAGGGAAGCTGTTTGGTTTGGAAGAAGCTCTCGGAATGTTTGTTTATGTTACAGGGATGAATGCAAAGATCCGCTATCAGATCACAGCTGGGAATAACGGGGGAGCCCTGGATGTAGACCCAGAAACCGGCGCTGTCTTCATTTTCCAGCCACTGAATTACGAGGAGGTGCCGGTCTATGAACTCACTGTGCTGGCGTCGGACGGGAAGTGGGAAGATTATACCACGGTCATGATCAACGTGTTGAACAAAAATGATGAGGCTCCGGTTTTCTCGCAGAACGAGTACCAACGTCACATAATGGAAGAACTGTCACACTTACCGGTTTTGGTACTGGTACTTTGAACATGTTTCCAGAATTTGTTTGACTTCATCTTCCTTATAACTCTCAGAACAAGGGGGTTAGGGGTATTCTTCAAATGTTCTTGGCCAATAATAACAATACTACTGTGTTTACTCTTTGACGTATGTCAAGGTTTCTGCTGTAGACCCAGATGACCGAGAACAAGGAACCATGAAGTATTCTCTGCATGGAAGCGGAGCAGGTAATGTTTTTACCATAAATGAAAGGACAGGAGGAATATTTGCCCAAAAGCCTCTGGATCGCGAGGAACACGCTCTCTGGAGGTTTGTGGTTCTTGCCACAGATGAAGAAGGAGATAGCCTCACAGGATTTGCCGATGTGATCATTTATGTAGATGATGTGAATGACCACGTACCGCATTTCATCTGCGAGAGAAACACCTGCAGTGGAGATGTGCTGGAAAACGCTCCTGCCAACGCGTCCGTCATGGAGATGAGTGCAGTTGAACCAAGGGTTCCAATGCTATTCTGACTTACTCCATCGTTAACAATCCCCTGGATTTGCTTAACCGAAGCATCTTCGGCATAGACTCCACCACCGGTGTTATTTACACAGCCCTCGGGAACCCAGACCGTGAAGAGACAGATACTTACTTTCTTCTTATTGAAGTTGAAGATGGCGGAGGAATGAGTTCCACCGGTACGGCAACTATTCATGTTCTAGATATAAACGATCACCCAGGATACGTGGCATGCTACCGTCTGGGAGACAAGTGAAATCAACTATAACGTCCTTCAGGTGGTGGCAGTAGATGAAGATGACGGAGAAAACGCTTTATTGTCATTTAGCATCGTTGGAGGAGACCCAGGCCACGCATTCACTATTGAAAGCAACCAAAAGGAGAAACACGCGATAATTAAACTTAATAAGAAGCTGGATTATGAGATCCCTGAGGAACGGAGATTTAACCTTACCATCGAGGTCCAGGACTGTGATTTTACTTTAGTTTCCCACTGCCTAATCCGAATTAAATGGACAGTTTGTTTATGGCATTCACGCGGAGTCTGATGTCTTCGGTCAGTTTTATGTTGACCAAAGTGGGGCTGTCAAAGTGGTGAAAGCCCTAGACCGGGAGGTGACTTCCCAATACCTCCTGGTCATTGTAGCTTCAGACCGGGGTATCCCAGTTCAAACAGGAAGCGCAACTGTCATTCTAGACCTTCTGGATGTTAACGACAACGGGCCAGCATTGGCTGCTCTGTACAAACCTATTGTTTGGGAAAACATTGTAAGTGAGTAGCCTCAATAGTCTCTTCTCTGCTGTTGTGACCAGTATTGTAGCTATTAATTATATCTTTACGTTCTCTGTCCCAGATGCATTATTTTACATGTTTTGGCTCCAAGTCTTTAATAACCCTTCCTATCCCCCCCCCGAACATCAGTTTGGTTATACGTACGTTCTCTTGATAAAGAGGCAGGAATAATGTTTGTTTTTAAATTGATTATAGAGACCCACGGCGAATGGTGGCTGTAAGATAAAGGTCGTTCTAGACACGTCATTTTTTGCTAGAAGATTTATAAATATGAATTTTATATTTGTACATAAAACGAATGAATAATTTAAGCATACGAGAGATCGAAACAAAGGAAAAAATAATGAATCTCCTTGTCAAGGACAGACACGCAGGCCCACTCTTATTTTTTTTACATTTTTTAAGTAGGCTAATGACATGTAAAATATAAGAGTTGATATTTATTAGATCGCTTTAAATCTGCACAATGAGTTTACATCCAAAAATCCCTCCTGGCAAACGCCGCCAAGTGAAAGTGAGCAGCAACAGTGAACGAATAATCTTTAGCCAACGTTAATGGCTGTCAGTTATTTTCATTCCGCGGTTAACTGAGCTAAACAGGAGGGACGTATTGGAAATTAGTCCTCGTTAATTCTCCGGCAGGGCATGCTGATCGTATATTGTACAGTTCCTGACAGCAGAATGTAGGACAAATTATTAAAAATACAGATGGGCACGAATGCAGACATACTTATGAATGTCTTACCATTTTTTCTTGTTTAAAACAGCCGGGTGGTCATCAGCAGAGATTGGGAAGGTCGCTGTGCTGGATGAAGATGAATGGGATACAAAACACTATTCCGCCGTCTCTCAAATACCCAGGTGAGTTCCATTGCTCGAATAACACACGCATTTCACGGTCATTAATGCACTTCACTATTGACACGCAATGGGTTATAGGTTGACCATGTCGGCCGGCGGCTGACCAGTTGCTTAAAGAGGTCTCAGAGAAGTTCACGGATATTTATTCATCAATCCAGAGGTACATTGGAATACTCTATGTCATGACAAGCGTTTGAGATGTCAGACTTTGATCATTCAGGAGGATAGATAGATAGATGTGTCTGATAAATGACAGAGTGAGAGGACATGTTGTATAAGAGAGGAAGTAGACATGTCTGGTGTATAAGAGAGGGAGAAGACGTGTCTGGTGTATGAGGGAGAGAAAAGATGTGTTTGGTGTATGAGGGAGAGAGAAGACGTGTCTGGTGTATGACGGAGCAAGAAGACGTGTCTGCTGTATGAGGGAGAGAGATGATGTGTCTGGTGTATGAGGAAGCGAGAAGACGTGTCTGGTGTATGAGGAAGCGAGAAGACATCTCTGGTGTATGAGGGAATGGGATGACATGTCTGGTGTATGACAGAGCAAGAAGACATGTCTAGTGTATGAGGGAGAGAGAAGACACGTCTGGTGTATGAGGGAGTGGGATGACGTGTTGTATAAGAGAGGGAGAAGGGATGTCTGGTGTATGAGGGAGCGAGATTACGTGACTGATGTATGAGGGTGCGAGATTACGAGTCTATTGTATAAGGGAGGGAGAAGACATGTCTGCTGTATGAGGGGGAGAGAAGACTTGTCTGGTGTATGAGGGGGACAGGAGACGTGTCTGGTGTATGAAGGACTGAGAAGCCGTGTCTGGTGTATGAGGGAGAGGGAAGACGTGTCTGGTGTATAAGGGAGAGGGAAGATGTGTCTGGTGTATGAGGGAGCGAGAAGACATGTCTGATGTATGAGGAAGCAAGAAGAAGTGTGTCTGGTGTATCAGGCAGAGAGAAGACATGTCTGGTGTATGAGGGAGAGAGATGATGTGTATGACGGAGAGAGAAGGTGTGTATGGTCTATGAGGGAGAGAGAAGACGTGTCTGGTATATGAGGGAGAGAGAAGACGTGTCTGATGTATGAGGGTATGAGAAGACATGTCTGATGTATGAGGGAGCAAGATAAAGTCTTTGGTGTACGAGGGAGCGAAAAGACATGTCTGATGTATGATGGAGCAAGAATACATGTCTGATGTATGAGGGAGTGAGCTGAAGTATCTGGTGTATGAGCGAAAGAGAAGACTTGTCTGGTTTATGAGGGAGCGAGAAGACGTGTCTGGTTTATGAGGGAGCAAGATGACATGTCTGTTGTATAAGAAAGGGAGAAGACATAGATGACGTATGAGGTAGCAAGCAGATGTGTCTGGTGGATGAGGGAGAGAGGACACATCTGGTGCGTGAGGGTGCGAGATTACGTGCCTGGTGTATGAGGGTGCGAGATTACGTGCCTATTGTATAAGAGAGGGAGAAGGCATGTCTGCTGTATGAGGTAGAGAAAAGACGTGTCTGGTGTATGAGGGTGAGAGAAGACGTGTATGAGGGGGAGAGAATATGTGTCTGCTGTATGAGGGAGAGGGAAGACGTGTCTCGTGTATGAGGGAGAGGGAAGACGTGTCTCGTGTATGAGGGAGAGGGAAGACGTGTCTCGTGTATGAGGGAGAGGGAAGACGTGTCTCGTGTATGAGGGAGAGGGAAGACGTGTCTCGTGTATGAGGGAGAGAGAAGACGTGTCTGGTGTATGAGGGAGTGATCTGAAGTGTCTGGCGTATAAAGGAGAGAGAAGACAAGTCTGGTGTATGAGAGAGGGAGAATTCATGTTTCGTATATGAGGGAGAGAGCAGACGTGTCTGTTGTATGAGGGAGCGAGAAGACGTTTCTGGTTTATGAGGGAGCAAGAAGACATGTCTGGTGTATGAGGGAGCAAGATGACATGTCTGTTGTATAAGAAAGGGAGAAGACACATCTGCTTGCTACCTCATACTCCAGATATGTCTGGTGGATGAGCGAGAGAGAAGACATGTCTGGTATATGAGGGAGCGAGAAGACATGTCTGGTGTATGAGGGAGGGAGAAGACATGTCTGGTGTAAGAGGGAGAGAGAAGACGTGTCTGGTATATGAGGGAGAGAGAAGACGTTTTTGGTGTATGAGGGAGAGAGAAGACGTGTCTGGTGTATGAGGGAGAGAGAAGACGTGTCTGGTGTAAGAGGGAGAGAGAAGACGTGTCTAGTATATGAGGGAGAGAGAAGACGTGTCTGGTGTATGAGGAAGAGAGAAGACGTGTCTGGTGTATGAGGGAGTGATCTGAAGTGTCTGGTGTATAAAGGAGAGAGAAGACAAGTCTGGTGTATGAGAGAGGGAGAATTTATGTTTCGTATATGAGGGAGAGAGCAGACGTGTCTGTTGTATGAGGGAGCGAGAAGACGTGTCTGGTGGATGAGGGAGTGAGAAGACGTGTCTGGTGGATGAGGGAGTGAGAAGACGTGTCTGGTTTATGAGGGAGCGAGAAGACATGTATGGTGTATGAGGGAGCAAGATGACATGTCTGTTGTATATGAAAGGGAGAAGACATCTGGCGTATGAGGTAGCAAGCAGATGTGTCTGGTGGATGAGGGAGAGAGAAGACATGTCTGGTATATGAGGGAGCGAGAAGACATGTCTGGTGTATGAGGGAGGGAGAAGACATGTCTGCTGTATGAGGGAGAGAGAAGACATGTCTGCTGTATGAGGGAGAGAGAAGACATGTCTGGTGTATAAGGGAGAGAGAAGACGTGCCTGGTGTATGAGGGAGCAAGGAGACATGTCTGGTATATGAGGGAGCAAGGAGAAATGTCTGGTATATGAGGGAGCAAGGAGACATGTCTGGTATATGAGGGAACCGGATGACGTGTTTGTTGTAAAGGGGGGGTGAAGAGATGTCTGGTGTATGGGGGAAGCAAGAAGATGTGTCTGGTGCATGAGGAAGCGGGATGGTGTGTCTGTTGTATTAGAGAGGAAGAAGTCCTCTGGTGTATGTACATGTCTGGTGTATGAGGGTGCGAGATTACGTACCTGGTGTACGAGGGTGCGAGATTACGTGCCTATTATATAAGAGAGGGAGAAGGCATGTCTGCTGTATTAGGGGGAGAGAAGACATGTCTGGTGTATGAGGGTGCGAGATTACGTGCCTATTGTATAAGAGAGGGAGAAGACATGTCTGCTGTATGAGGGAGAGAGTTGAAGTGTCTGGTGTATGAGGGAGAGAGAAGACGTATCTGGTGTATGAGGGTGAGAACAGATGTGTCTGGTATATGAGGGAGAGAGAAGACGTGTTTGGTGTATCAGGGAGCGAGGAAACGTGTCTGGTATATGAGGGAGCGAGGAGACATGTCTGGTATATGAGGGAGCAATCAGATGTGAATGAGGGAACGAGATGACGTGTTTGTTATATAAAAGAGGGTGAAAAGATGACTGGTGTATGATGGAAACGAGAAGATGTATCCGGTGTATGATGGAACGGGATGGCGTTTCTGTTGTATTAGAGAGGAAGAAGACATGTCTGGTGTATGAGGGAGTGAGAAGACACGTCTGGTGTATGAGGGTGCGAGATTACGTGCCTTTTGTATAAGAGAGGGAGAAGGCATGTCTGCTGTATGAGGTAGAGAGAAGACGTGTGTGGTGTATGAGGGAGAGAGAAGACATGTCTGGTGGATGAGGGAGTGAGAAGAAGTTTCTGGTGTATGAGGGAGAGAAGAGGACATAACTGGTGTATGAGGGAGAGAGAAGACATGTCTGGTGTATGAGGGAGTGATCTGAAGTGTCTGGTGTATAAAGGAGAGAGATGCCTGGTGTATGAAAGAGGGAGAATTCATGTTTGGTATATGAGGGAGAGAGCAGACGTGTCTGTTGTATGAGGGAGAGAGAAGACGTGTCTGGTGTATGAGGGGGAGAGAAGACGAGTCTGGTGTTTGAGGGGGAGAGAAGACGTGTCTGGTGTATTAGGGAGCGAGATGACGTGTCTGGTGTATGAGGGTGAGAGAAGACGTGTCTGGTGTATGAGGGAGAGAGAAGACGTGTCTGGTGTATGAGGGAGTGATCTGAAGTGTCTGGTGTATAAAGGAGAGAGAAGACAAGTCTGGTGTATGAGAGAGGGAGAATTCATGTTTCGTATATGAGGGAGAGAGCAGACGTGTCTGTTGTATGAGGGAGCGAGAAGACGTGTCTGGTTTATGAGGGAGCAAGAAGACATGTCTGGTGTATGAGGGAGCAAGATGACATGTCTGTTGTATAAGAAAGGGAGAAGACATATCTGGCGTATGAGGTAGCAAGCAGATGTGTCTGGTGGATGAGGGAGAGAGAAGACATGTCTGGTATATGAGGGAGCGAGAAGACATGTCTGGTGTATGAGGGAGGGAGAAGACATGTCTGGTGTAAGAGGGAGAGAGAAGACGTGTCTGGTATATGAGGGAGAGAGAAGACGTGTCTGGTATATGAGGGAGAGAGAAGACGTGTCTGGTATATGAGGGGGAGAGAAGACGTGTCTGGTGTATGAGGGAGAGAGAAGACGTGTCTGGTGTAAGAGGGAGAGAGAAGACGTGTCTGGTATATGAGGGAGAGAGAAGACGTGTCTGGTGTATGAGGGAGAGAGAAGACGTGTCTGGTGTATGAGGGAGTGATCTGAAGTGTCTGGTGTTTAAAGGAGAGAGAAGACAAGTCTGGTGTATGAGAGAGGGAGAATTTATGTTTCGTATATGAGGGAGAGAGCAGACGTGTCTGTTGTATGAGGGAGAGAGAAGACGTGTCTGGTTTATGAGGGAGCGAGAAGACATGTTTGGTGTATGAGGGAGCAAGATGACATGTCTGTTTTATATGAAAGGGAGAAGACATATCTGGCGTATGAGGTAGCAAGCAGATGTGTCTGGTGTATGAGGGAGGGAGAACACATGTCTGGTGTATGAGGGAGGGAGAAGACATGTCTGGTGTATGAGGGAGGGAGAAGACATGTCTGCTGTATGAGGGAGAGAGAAGACATGTCTGGTGTATAAGGGAGAGAGAAGACATGACTGGTGTATGAGGGAGCAAGGAGACATGTCTGGTATATGAGGGAGCAAGGAGACATGTCTGGTATATGAGGGAGCAAGGAGAAATGTCTGGTATATGAGGGAACCGGATGACGTGTTTGTTGTAAAGGAGGGGTGAAGAGATGTCTGGTGTATGGGGGAAGCAAGAAGATGTATCTGGTGCATGAGGAAGCGGGATGGTGTGTCTGTTGTATTAGAGAGGAAGAAGTCCTCTGGTGTATGTACATGTCTGGTGTATGAGGGTGCGAGATTACGTACCTGGTGTATGAGGGTGCGAGATTACGTGCCTATGATATAAGAGAGGGAGAAGGCATGTCTGCTGTATGGGGGAGAGAGAAGACATGTCTGGTGTATTAGGGGGAGAGAAGACATGTCTGGTGTATGAGGGTGCGAGATTACGTGCCTATTGTATAAGAGAGGGAGAAGACATGTCTGCTGTATGAGGGAGAGAGTTGAAGTGTCTGGTGTATGAGGGAGAGAGAAGACGTATCTGGTGTATGAGGATGAGAACAGATGTGTCTGGTATATGAGGGAGAGAGAAGACGTGTCTGGTGTATCAGGGAGCGAGGAAACGTGTCTGGTATATGAGGGAGTGAGGAGACTGTCTGGTATATGAGGGAGCGAGGAGACATGTCTGGTATATGAGGGAGCAATCAGACGTGAATGAGGGAACGAGATGACGTGTTTGTTGTATAAAAGAGGGTGAAAAGATGACTGGTGTATGAGGGAAACGAGAAGATGTATCCGGTGTATGATAGAACGGGATGGCGTGTCTGTTGTATTAGAGAGGAAGAAGACATGTCTGGTGTATGAGGGAGTGAGAAGACACGTCTGGTGTATGAGGGTGCGACATTACGTGCCTGGTGTATGAGGGTGCGAGATTACGTGCCTTTTGTATAAGAGAGGGAGAAAGCATGTCTGCTGTATGAGGTAGAGAGAAGACGTGTCTGGTGTATGAGGGAGAGAGAAGACATGTTTGGTGGATGAGGGAGTGAGAAGAAGTTTCTGGTGTATGAGGGAGAGAAGAGGACGTAACTGGTGTATGAGGGAGAGAGAAGACATGTCTGGTGTATGAGGGAGTGATCTGAAGTGTCTGGTGTATAAAGGAGAGAGATGCCTGGTGTATGAGAGAGGGAGAATTCATGTTTGGTATATGAGGGAGAGAGCAGACGTGTCTGTTGTATGAGGGAGAGAGAAGACGTGTCTGGTGTATGAGGGGGAGAGAAGACGTGTCTGGTGTTTGAGGAGGAGAGAAGACGTGTCTGGTGTATTAGGGAGCGAGATGACGTGTCTGGTGTATGAGGGAGAGAGAAGAAAAGTCTGGTGTATGAGGGAGAGAGAAGACGTGACTGGTGTATGAGGGAGAGAGAAGACGTGTTTGGTGTAGGAGGGAGCGGGATCATATGTCTGTATTATAAGAGAAGGAGAAGACATGTCTGGTTAACGAGGGAGAGAGAAGATGTGTCTGGTGTATGAGTGAGCGAGCAGACGTGTCTCGTTTGTATTGGAGAGAGAAGACGTGGCTGGTTAATGAGGGAGACAGAAGACGTGTCTGGTGTATGAGGGACTGAGAAGCCGTGTCTGGTGTATGAGGGAGAGAGAAGAAGTGTCTGGTGTATGAGGGAGCGAGCAGAAGTGTCTGGTGTATGAGGGAGAGAGAAGACATGTCTGGTGTATGAGGGAGCAGGATGATATGTCTGTATTATAAGAGAAGGAGAAGACATGTCTGGTTAATGAGGGAGAGAGATTATGTTTCCGGTTAATGAGGGAGAGAGAAGACGTGTCTGGTGCATGAGTGAGCAAGCAGACGTGTCTCGTTTGGAATGGAGAGAGAAGACGTGTCTGGTTAATGAGGGAGAGAGATGATGTGTCTGGTTAATGAGGGAGATGGAAGATGTGTCTGGTTAATGAGGGAGATGGAAGACATGGCTGGTTAATGAGGGAGACAGAAGATGTGTCTGGTGTATGAGGAACTGATAAGCCGTGTATGAGAGAGAGAGAAGACTTGCCTGTTGTATAAGGGGGGGAGAAAATGTGTCTGGTGTTTTAGGGGGAGAGAAGACGTGACAGGTGTATGAGGGAGAGAGAAGACGTGTATGATTGAGTGATCTGAAGAAGTCTGGTGTATAAAGGAGAGAGAAGACATGTCTGGTGTTTGAGAGAAGGAGAATACATGTCAGGTGTATGAGGGAGAGGACAGATGTGTCTGGTGTATGAGGGAGAGAGAAGACGTGTGCATGAGGGAGCGGGATGATGTGCCTATTGTATAAGAGAGGGAGAACACATGTCTGCTGTATGAGGGAGAGAGTTGAAGTGTCTGGTGTATAAGGGACAGAGAAGACGTGACTGGTGTATGAGGGAGATAGAAGACATGTCTGGTGCATGAGGGAGCAGGATGATATGTCTGTACTATAAGAGAAAGAGAAGACATGTCTGGTTAATGAGGGAGAGAGAAGATGTCTGGTTAATAAGGGAGAGAGAAGACGTGTCTGGTTAATGAGGGAGACAGAAGATGTGTCTGGTGTATCAGAGAGTAAAGAGACATGTCTGGTAAATGAGGAAGCGATCAGACGTGAATGAGGGAGTGACATGACGTGTTTGTTGCATAAGAGACGGAGAAGACATATCTGGTGTATGAGGGAGCGGGATGAAGTTTGTTGTGTAAGAGAGGTTGAAGAGATGTCTGAGGGAAGCGAGAAGATGTATCTGGTCCATGAGGGAGCAGGATGGCGTGTCTATTGTATAAGAGAGGGAGAAGACATGTCTGTTGTATGAGTGAGAGAGTTGAAGTGTCTGGTGTATACGTGAGAGAAGACGTGTCTGGTGTATGATGGAGAGAGAAGACATGTTCGGTGTATGAGAGAGGGAGAATACGTGTCTGGCGTATGTGGGAGAGAGAAGACATGTCTGGTGTATGAGGGAGAGTGAAGACGTGTCTGGTATATGAGGGAGAGTGAAGACATGTCTGGTGTATGAGGGAACAAGCAGAAGTGTCTGGTGTATGAGGTAGAGAGAAGACTTGTCTCGTTTGTGAGGGAGAGAGAAGACGTGTCTGGTGTATGAGGAAGAGAAGAGACGTGTCTGGTGTATGAGGAAGAGAAGAGACGTGTCTGTTGTATAAGAGAAAGAGTAGACATGTCTGGTGTATGAGGGAGAGAGAAGACGTGTCTGGTGTATGAGGGAGAGAGAAGACATGCCTGATGTATGAGAGAGAAAAGATTTGTCTGGTGTATGAGGCAGTGAGAAGACATGTCTGGAGTAAGAGGGAGCGGGATGACGTATTTGTTGCATAAGAGAGGGAGAAGACATGTCTGGTGGATGAGGCAGAGAGAAGACATGTCTGGTGTATGAGTCAGCGAGAAGAAACATGTCTGGTGTATGAGGGAGCAGAATGACATGTCTGGTATCTGAGGGAGAGCTGATGTGTCTGGTGTATGAGGGATTGAGAAGATGTGTCTGGTGTATGACGGAGTGATGAGACATGTCTGTTGTATAAGAGAGAGAGGAGACATGTCTGGTGGATGAGGGAGAGAGAAGACGTGTCTGGTGTATGAAGGAGAGAGAAGACATGTCTGGTGTATGAGGGAGAGAGAAGACGTGTCTGGTGTATGAGGGATCGAGGTGACGTGTCTGGTGTACGAGGGAGTGAGGAGACATGTCTGGTATATTTTTGTTGTATAAGAGAGGGAGAAGACATGTCTGGTGTATGAGGGAGTGAGAAGACATGTCTGGTGTATGAGGGAGCTAGAAGATGTGTGTGGGGTATGAGGGAGCGGGATGGCGTGTCTGTTGTGTTAAAGAGGAAGAAGACATGTCTGCTGTATGATGGAGACAGAAGACGTGTCTGGTGTTTGGGGGGAGAGACGGCATGTCTGGTGGATGAGGGAAAGAGAAGACGTGTGTGGTGTATGAGGGAGAGGGAAGACGTGTCTCGTGCATGAGGGAGAGGGAAGAAGTGTCTCGTGTATGAGGGAGAGGGAAGATGTGTCTCGTGTATGAGGGAGAGAGAAGACATGTCTAATGTATGAGGGAGAGAGAAGATGTGTATGAGGCAGCGAGATGACGTGTCTGTTGTATTAGAGTGGAAGAAGACATGTCTGGTGTATGAGGGAGCGAGATGACGTGTTTGGTGTATGAGGGATCGAGGTGACATATCTGTTGTATGAGAGAGGGAGAAGACATGTCTGATGTTTGAGGAAGTGAACTGAAGTGTCTGGTGTATGAGGGAACGAGAAGACGTGTCTGGTGTATGACGGAGATTAAAGATGTGTCTGGTGTATGAGGGAGCGAGATGACATGTCTGTTGTATAAGAAAGGGAAAAGACATATCTGGTGTATGAGGTAGCGAGCAGACGTGTCTGGTTTCTGAGGAAGAGAGAAGACGTGTCTGGTGTATGAGGGACTGAGAAGCCGTGTCTGGTGTATGAGGGAGAGAGAAGTGGTGTCTGGTGTATGAGGGAGTGATCAGAAGTGTCTGGTTAATGAAGGAGAGAGAAGACGTGTCTGGTTAATGAGGGAGATGGAAGACATGGCTGGTTAATGAGGGAGACAGAAGACGCGTCTGGTGTATGAGGAACTGAGAAGCTTTGTCTGGTGAATGAGGGAGCGAGAAGACAAGAATGATGTATGAGGGAGCAAGAAGACATGTCTGATGTATGAGGGAGCTGGCTGAAGTGTCTGATGCATGAGGGAGCAGGCTGAAGTGTCTGATGTATGAGGGAGCGAGCTGAAGTGTCTGGTATATGAGGGAGCAAGATGACATGTCTGTATGAGTAAGTGAGGAGACATGTCTGGATTATGAGGGAATGAGAAGACATGTCTGGTGTATGAGGGAGTGAGTAGACATGTCTGGTGTATGAGGGAGAGAGATGATGTCTGGTGTATGAGGGAGTCAGAAGACATGTCTGATTCATTAGGGAAGAAGACAGCATCTCTGGTGTGTGAGGGAGTAAGAAGAGATGTCTGAAATATGAGGGAGAAACACAACGTCTCTGGTGTATGTGGGAGCGAGACAACGTGTCTGGTGTATGAGGAAGTTAGAAGATGTGTCTGCTGAAGGAGGAAGATAGAAGACACGTCTGGTGTATGAGTGAAGGAGAAGACGTGTCTGGTGTATGAGAGAGAGAGAGAGAGAGACGACGTGTCTGGTGTATGAGGGAGTGAGGAGATGTGTCTGGTGTATGAGAGAGAGAGAGACGACGTGTCTGGTGTATGAGGGAGTGAGGAGATGTGTCTGGTGTATAAGAGAGGGCGAATACATGTCTGATATATGAGGGAGCAAGAAGACGTCTGGTGTATGTTGGAGCTTGATGACTTGTCTGTTATGTACGTGAACAACCATATGTGTCAGGTGTATGAGGGGGCAAGAAGATGTGTCTGGTGTATGAGGGAGTGATGAGATGTGTGGTGTATGAGGGAGCGAGAAGAGATGTCTGATGTATGAGGAAGACAGAAGATGTGTCTTGTGTATGAGGGAGCAAGAAGACATGTCTGGTGTATGAGGGAGCGAGATGACGTGTCTTGTGGATGAGGGAGAGAGAAGACGTGTATGAGTGAGTGAGGAGACGTGTCTGGGTTGTGAGGGAGTGAGAAGACATGTCTGATTTATGAGGGAGGAAGACGTCTCTGGTATATGAGGGAGAGAGAAGACGTGTCTGGTGTATGAGGGAGAGAGAAGTCGTGTCTGGTGTATGAGGGAGAGAGAAGACATGCCTGATGTATGAGAAAGAGAAATGATTTGTCTGTTGTATGAGGCAGTGAGAAGACATGTCTGGAGTAAGAGGGAGCGGGATGACGTATTTGTTGCATAAGAGAGGGAGAAGACATGTCTGATGGATGAGGGAGAGAGAAGACATGTCTGGTTTATGAGGGAGCGGGATGACATGTCTGGTATCTGAGGGAGAGCTGATGTGTCTGTTGTATGAGGGATTGAGAAGACGTGTCTGGTGTATGAGGGAGATAGATGTGTCTGATGTATGACGGAGTGACGAGACATGTCTGTTGTATAAGGGAGAGAGAAGATGTGTCTGGTGTATGAAGGAGAGAGAAGACATGTCTGGTGTATGAAGGAGAGAGAAGACATGTCTGGTGTATGAGTGAGCGAGCAGACTTGTCTGGTGTATGAGGGAGAGAGAAGATGTGTCTGGTGTATGAGGGATTGAGGTGACGTGTCTGGTGTACGAGGGAGTGAGGAGACATGCCTGGTGTATGAGGGAGCTAGAAGATGTATGTGGGGTATGAGGGAGCGGGATGGCAAGTCTGTTGTGTTAAAGAGGAAGAAGCATGTCTGCTGTATGATGGAGACAGAAGACGTGTCTGGTGTTTGGGGGGGAGAGAAGGCATGTCTGGTGTATGAGGGAAAGAGAAGACGTGTCTGGTGTATGAGGGAGAGGTAAGACGTGTCTCGTGCATGAAGGAGAGGGAAGAAGTGTCTTGTGTATGAGGGAGAGGGAAGAAGTGTCTCATGTATGAGGGAGAGAGAATACACGTCTAATGTATGAGGGAGAGAGAAGACGTGTATGAGGGAGCGAGTTGACGTGTCTGTTGTATTAGAGTGGAAGAAGACATGTGTGGTGTATGAGGGAGCGAGATGACGTGTCTGGTGTATGAGGGAGCGAGATGGCGTGTCTGGTGTATGAGGGATCGAGGTGACATGTCTGTTGTATGAGAGGGAGAAGACATGTCTGGTGGATGAGGGAGTGAGAAGACATGTCTGGTGTATAAGAGAGCAAGAAGATGTGTCTGGTGTAAGAGGGAGCGAAAAGACATGTCTGATGTTTGAGGAAGTGAACTGAAGTGTCTGGTGTATGAGGGAACGAGAAGACGTGTCTGGTGTATGACGGAGATAAAAGATGTGTCTGGTGTCTGAGGGAGCAAGATGACGTCTGTTGTATAAGAAAGGGAAAAGACATATCTGGTGTATGAGGTAGCGAGCAGACGTGTCTGGGACTGAGGGACTGAGAAGCCGTGTCTGGTGTATGAGGGAGAGAGAAGTGGTGTCTGGTTTATGAGGGAGTGATCAGAAGAGTCTGGTTAAAGAAGGAGAGAGAAGACGTGTCTGGTTAATGAGGGGGATTTAAGACATGGCTGGTTAATGAGGGAGACAGAAGACGTGTCTGGTGTATGAGGAACTGAGAAGCTTTGTCTGGTGGATGAGGGAGCGAGAAGACAAGAATGATGTATGAGGGAGCAAGAAGACATGTCTGATGTATGAGGGAGCTGGCTGAAGTGTCTGATGTATGAGGGAGCGAGCTGAAGTGTCTGGTATATGAAGGAGCAAGATGACATGTCTGTATGAGTGAGTGAGGAGACATGTCTGGATTATGAGGGAATGAGAAGACATGTCTGGTTTATGAGGGAGTGAGAAGACATCTCTGGTGTATGAGGGAGAGAGATGATGTGTCTGGTGTATGAGGGAGTGAGAAGACATGTCTGATTCATTAGGGAGGAAGACAACATCTCTGGTGTGTGAGGGAGTAAGAAGACATGTCTGATATATGAGGGAGAAACACAACGTCTCTGGTGTATGTGGGAGCGAGACAACGTGTCTGGTGTATGAGGAAGTTAGAAGATGTGTCTGCTGAAGGAGGAAGATAGAAGACACGTCTGGTGTATGAGGAAGAGAGAAGATGTGTCTGGTGTATGAGAGAGAGACGACGTGTCTGGTGTATGAGGGAGTGAGGAGATGTGTCTGGTGTATGAGAGAGAGAGAGACGACGTGTCTGGTGTATGAGGGAGTGTTGAGATGTGTCTGGTGTATGAGGGAGTGAGGAGATGTGTCTGGTGTATGCGAGAGGGAGAATACATGTCAGGTGTATGAGGGAGTGAGAAGACGTGTCTGTTGTATAAGAGAGGGCGAATACATGTCTGATATATGAGGGAGCAAGAAGACGTCTGGTGTATGTTGGAGCTTGATGACTTGTCTGTTATGTACGTGAACAACCATATGTGTCAGGTGTATGAGGGAGCAAGAAGACGTGTCTGGTGTATGAGGGAGTGATGAGATGTGTGGTGTATGAGGGAGCGAGAAGAGATGTCTGATGTATGAGGAAGAGAGAAGATGTGTCTTGTGGATGAGGGAGAGAGAAGACGTGTATGAGTGAGTGAGGAGACATGTCTGGGTTAAGAGGGAGTGAGAAGACATGTCTGATTTATGAGTGAGGAAGACAACGTCTCTGGTATATGAGGGAGTGATGAGATGTGTGGTGTATGAGGGAGCGAGATGAGATGTCTGGTGTATGAGGGAGATAGAAGACGTGTCTGGTGTATGAGGGAGTGATGAGATGTGTGGTGTATGAGGGAGACAGAAGACGTGTCTGGTGTATGAGGGATAGAGAAGACATGTCTGGTGTATGAGGGAGAGAGAAGACGTGTCTGGTGTATGAGGGAGAGAGAAGACGTGTCTGGTGCATGAGGGAGAGAGAAGACGTGTCTGGTGTATGAGGGAGAGAGAAGACGTGTCTGGTGTATGTGGGAGTTAGAAGGCGTGTCTGAGGAAGATAACATTGCATTGACAGTTTGTGTTCTGTAGGTATTTTTGGTTGAACCAAAACAACGGGACAATCCTGATGACCGAGAGACCTCCGCAGGGAATGTACAACCTCAATATTACGGTTTCTGACGGTGTGTGGCCAGATACCTTCTCTACTATCAAAATGTATGTACAAGAGATTGGAAGTGACGCCTTCCGCAGCTCGGTGTCTCTGAGACTCACAAGTAAGTAATAAGTCGTGCGGAGGGGTCTCAGGTAGATTCTTGTAGGACTCCGCTGGGACATTTGATGGGAAGACTGCCTGGTTTGACCATCATAGAGTTTGCACTAGATAAAGAAGTGATGTACAGGTCACCATAGCTACATATATATGTAACCATTTCCCTGGACTCCTGTACATTGTACCATAAAGACATTAAAATGATGTAGTATCCCTGCATAGGGATAGAAGGAAATGGTGGGACAGGAACGCTCTTGGCATTAAGTGACCCCTGTCCTACTCAGTGCGTAACCCCAATTCCCTTCCCCGCTCCTATCTGGGTAAATACGTTACTATCTCTGCTTCTCAGTCATAACTTTTTAACCCGCATTTTAGGCATTACAGCAGAGGAATTCATAGAGAAGGATGAGTTTGGAGTCAGCAGACGTGACCAGCTCCAGGCCGTCCTGGCAGACATAGCAGCTGCCCAACCCAGCCATATCCACATCTTCAGTGTGGTGAACGCAGAGGATAACGTGACCGACGTGACATTTTCAGTATGCGGAGCTGCCTCCTGCCAAAAACCCGCGATCTTACGGAGCTTATTGACAGCCCAGAGAGAGAAGGTATGGACAGAGTGTTTATGGCGTTATTACTGAGTAAGAATAACGTCGGCTGTCTCATAAAATTAATGATATTACAAAACGCAGAATATTTATCAGTCTCATGATATCTAGATGTATCCTGTTTGTCTTTCAGAGTTTTGTGGAAATAATTCCCTTGATTTTGAATCTCTGAGGGTACAGCCGGGGGTTTATTACTTTATAACAAAAGTAAAGATCTAAGAGCGATGCGTTTTAATCATCTTTATCTGCATTTGTTGTGGGAGGGAGCTGGTCCTGGGGTGCCTAATGGCCACAGAACTGGGATGGTGTCTAGATAAGTTTTTGGTGCCGTCTTAACTGAGTTTTTTTGTATTCTACTCAATGACAGATCCGATCAGTGCTGAAGGAAAGGAATTCCCAAGTATCCATTGATTTCTGTTCACGGATGGGCTGTTTGCAGGATGGCGGGTGCACAATCCATAGCGCAGTCAGCAGATCCCCACCTCTCGTGGATGGAGGTAGCGCATCTATAGTTTCAATTCCCCAAGTTGGAAATGTGTCCTGCAGATGTCTGGTACAGAAACACTTTTACCAGAACTGTTATTCTCTGCCCCAAAACCCTTGCCTGAATGGTGGGACTTGCATGTCGACTCTCACCGGTTACAGGTAGGCAGATTCTCTGGACCATGTTCCCGTGTGACTTATCCCTTACATCACCAACTTCAGACAGCCTACCTTTGAAACTAAAATATTTCCATTTGTCTTTCTAGGTGCCACTGTTTGACTTCGTTCCTTGGGCCACGCTCCCACCAGACTCAGAGGTAACGGCTATGCATGGATTCATCCTATCGGCCACTGCTCGGACAGCCATCTATCGCTGGAGTTCGTGAGCGACAGCACAGATGGGTTACTACACAGCGGAGCGTCAAGAGACAGTAAGAACTTCATCCCAGTTGGTGAGTATCAGGAATGGGTGGAGCGTGGAGGAGCAGCATCACCTAGAGAGTAGAGGCAGAGCATCTTTTTTCCCTTATATTTTATACTTATGTAGGGTTATTAAGTAATTATATACCCCCGGTGCGTCGTTGTATGTTTCTTTTTGTACTTTAATTGATTCAAACTGAGAAGAAATCGAGAACTAAACCACTTTTACTGAATGTCTACACAGTACAATACAGAGAGTCAAATCACAAGTCCAATGCAGAGAGCAAAAAGTAACAAGGCAAAAAGTAACAAGGCAAAAAGTAACAAGGCAAAAAGTAACAAGGCAAAAAGTAAC
This sequence comes from Spea bombifrons, assembly GCF_027358695.1. Taxonomy (NCBI): domain Eukaryota; kingdom Metazoa; phylum Chordata; class Amphibia; order Anura; family Pelobatidae; genus Spea; species Spea bombifrons. The sequence goes on from NC_071099.1 coordinate 20,142,540, forward strand.
AAGGCAAAAAGTAACAAGGCAAAAAGTAACAAGGCAAAAAGTAACAAGGCAAAAAGTAACAAGGCAAAAAGTAACAAGGCAAAAAAGTATAGTGCAATGAGTTACAAATCACAAGGCAAGGAGTAACAAATACAATAAGTTAAAAATCAATGCAAAGAATCACAAGTACAGTGCAATGAGTTACAAATTACAAGGCATAGAGTTACAAATAAAATTATGAAGTCACAAGTAACATTAACTACAGTAACTAGTAATAGTAAATCTACATTGACAATCACAATTTAATTACATTCTTAGTCTACACCGGGTCCAGCCACACTGCTGTTAATGTGGTTTTATTTCCATTCCCAAAGAGATTACGAGCGGCCGGCTCCTTCTCATCTTCAGACAAGACCTGACCACGCTGAGGCTCGGCTTTCGAGAGCAGGAGAACGTTGCAGACAGAACAGCATCAGATAGACCTGCGCCTAAAAGATAAAGTAGGTTAATTATCACATCGTGAGCCAGACATGTAATTAATGCAGCCACAGGAAAGCTTAAATATTCTCCTTTACTCACAGCAGTAGAATGAAGACAAATCTTTAAGAGCAGACACAGAGCTGCATTATACTCAACTAACTGACCCTCAGCTAACTCTACATGGAACATATAACCAAGACAAGTCACACCAAATACACAACGACCCGAGTCGCACGCAGTCACATTTACTTAAAGGAAATGTCAACGTCGGGCAGTCAGGGAAGATGAATTACTGACTTCATTTACTTCAGTGCAGGGAGTCAGCCTGACTCTGGATCGCTGCCACACAGCTTTGATAAATGAGACAGAGGGGATCAGATGAAAGCTACTTACAGAGGATCGAACGAGTTGTGAAGTCCACGGAATCATCATGCAGGACAGAAGGTACGGAGTACACAGACAGCTTGGGCTGGAGATCAGGACTGACTTTACTGAAGTCACAGACAATAAACCAGGATTAATGCCTAGCGGCTGCTCCACTGGGTTTGCAGTCTACGTGGATGAAAAGAAAGGAAGTGTTGAAGAGTCATGACAGTTTTTATGCATGTTTAATATCTGCAATAGTAAAGCCCCACACCAAGTGTTACTGTGACCCGTGTCTGATATGCATGCCATTCTCTGCAGGTTTTGGGAGCCGGATACCGTTCTGCAGCTCAGAGGCATTAAGCAGTCATCTACTCGTTCCCACAATCTCCTTCCACACAAACCCTTTAAAGGCAGTCTCCGCAACGTCGTTCTTAATAAGCAGGTAATGACTTTCTATCACGCAGAGCATCGCTTACCTCTTACTGCAGACAGCTGCTCTGTAGTGGACGTGGGAGCTGCGCATGGATCCGGTAAACTGGATCAGCTTCGGTACTTTGGGGGTCTCTGAGCAGAGGGATGCAGTATGACCAGATGGGTTAGCAGGATAGTCCCAGCTGGTATCATGTAGGACAGAGGTTGGTAATGATTCCTATAAGACACAAATACATTAGAAAGTTCTTTGATTAGTAATGTGTATTATTACCAATATTCACTAACATACAACTCGCAGATATGCCGCCAAACTGTGAGGAGCCAGGTCAATAGACATTCTAAGGGTAACAAAGGGTAACTGAACCATAAGAACGTAACAGGTAGGTCCGTATCAAAGCTTTCCACTGAGTTATCTGAGCTACTTTGTGCTGACCTGCAGAATGATATCTAATAATTTTCTTGATGCAGTGTGTGTTTCCTTTAACACAGGTGCATGATCTAGCAGCCCCACTGGAGGCCGTTAATAGCTCCCCAGGCTGTGCGAGGAAGGGTACAGCTTGCTCATCACCTGTACCCTGCGACTTTCCTTGCATCAGTGACCCCTGGACCCCCAGGTGTGATTGCCCACCCACTCACCAGGACTGCAGAAAAGGTACAGGCTTGGCTTACACCGATGCGCTCAGGGGTAATAACTCTACAACATTAAAGGAGACCCAAACCTGAATGAATGGTTCCACCACCTTGCTGATATCAGAATGTCTCCCACTATAAAGTATGTTTTATATTAAGCCAGTTAGAAGAAGTGCTATTTTTCATGCCAATATTTATGTTATATTAAAGAGACTCACCTGAACCGGGACATCTTTGTGAATGTGCAGAGTATAGTGTAGATTATTGGAAAATGGGGAGTCGCGGTGCGATCATCAAGGAATCCATTCGAATGTTTGTGGCCAAAGCTCCGCCAGAAAGGACTCTTCATACATCACATCTGAACGCTCTGCCACCGCCTGGTGCTCTGCTGGGCGATCATTTCTGTATCATAGTGAATAGCGTAATCCGCATTATATACTCATCCTTTTGCAGATGTCCACAAACTTCTTCCATCCTGGAGGCCACATCCGGTACCTGCTCCCGCATTCTCCATCCGCAGCGGACACATTTTCAGGCAACGTTAAGAACACGCAACGCCGACAGCGTCATCCTGCGTTTGTCTTCTAAGGACCGGAGCGAATCCATCCACCTGCAGGTACCAAACACAGCATGAAGTCCATACTTTGACACGCGCGCCATGCTGCACGTTGGGTAGAGTCGCGTCCACATCTGAAGCTCCCGATTCAGAGCAGCCGGTAGATGGGACAGCTTTAGGGTCATTGTATTTCAGCCTGTAGATCCTTAGCGATGGTTCAGCATGACCCAGGGATCTAACAGCACCGTTTGTTTTGTCGAGGTGAGGCATGGGCTTCTAACAGTCTGCTACAATCTCGGTGATGTTCCCAACACAGTCACACTTCCCGACCATAAAATAGACACTGGAGAGTGGAATGACGTTGGCTTGGAAAGGATGCAGAACGAGTTCACGCTTCGCTTTAATGGAGGAGGGGAGCACAGAGATAACAGCAGCTCACAGGACCTACAAAGAAGTTAAAGTCAATCCGAGAGGCACGATTCTGGGAAGCATCAACCAGTCGGGTTATCAAGGTAAAAAAACAATAGTTACCGATAATAAGATAAGCGTTTACGCTTTCACAACAATGGGCTTCAATAAAACTGAAAGCAATTCTAGTGAATGTAAGATTAGAAGAAGTCTGTAAATCCATGGGGTATAAAGACTCTCCCTGCCCGTCATTACCTGGAATACACCATACGATGCTGAATTCTCACTGTCCCATCATGCGCTGATCTCCAATTCCTTCTGTGTAATCAGGATGCATAAAGAACGCAAGACTGAACAGCTGCCGCCTGCCCATGGAGAACACGACAGCCTCGCCAGTGTCCGTTATAAGCCGGGAAGGAGTGACCGAAGGCTGCGTCTCAGACGTCTGTAGCAGCAGCCCCTGCAGCCGCCGCTTTGTCTGCGTTGATCTATGGATGAACCATGAATGCAGGTATCACCCAACACGTGCTGGGGTCACAAGACTTCAGAAGACATTAGAGCTTTGGGAAATTACCTTGTGCTTTCTAAGCATTCCCAGTTAAGCTGCACTCCATACACCGCATTCACTCCACTTGATTGTTAAAGCACCACTCCCATGTGTCGAGGGATTATGAGAATCGTTGTCCTGTATGAAAGAAAAACATTTTGAAACACTTTACATGATTTCATAGATAGATTTAACCCCTTCTCTCCCTGTAACTCAACAGGTGCCCCCCCCGGATACCTGCTTACAAAGAACAGCACAGAGGCTCACTGCGTCTACACAGTATGTGCCAGCCACCCCTGCAAACACGGCACGTGCCACGCTCGCCAGCCCAATTCACCCACCTCTGCGCAGAGGGGTACGTCGGGAGCGGATGTCATGTCTTCAGCCCCGGACTCTGGATCAGCAATCCTTATATCATCTTGATTTGCCTCCTGACGATCATAGGTAAATTTAACACCGTCTCCCTCATTACCTCCCATGTAACCCGGGAGGGGGGGCGCTCACCGGATCGGTCATTCATTAACCCAAGGGCATTGGTTTATACAGCGCTGGAAGTCCTACCAAGGGTGGATCGGGGCAAGTTAAGATTGGTAGCAACCCTGTTATTCATGATGGATCAAGAAAAAGCATTAAAATATAAAAAATATTCAGTACCTTGCATGCTTCAAGAGGATAATTCTTGTGTCTCCATTCGCAGCGCTGATCGCCGGAATTCTGTTGTGGTCTCGCTGCAAGAGGAGTAAGACCATAAACCAAGGAGTTTATCACGGATCTGGGCATAGCCAGGACCTTGAGGACACCAGAAAAAACATCTTCCATTACAACGAAGACCACGTGAGTAAAGCGTTTGTGGGATACAATGTTACGTTTTTTATATGTAGTTTGTAGCAAGTTTAAGACTTTGGTCCACTCACCAGCTGCTCCTGATCCTGGAATTCTGATACAATCCATACTCCATACGCCTTAAGCCGCTTCATACACAGCTGAAAAGTTAAAGGGATAAAGGCCTTGTGTAACGAGATGGAATGTTTTAATTACCCAAATCACACTCAAAATACATTTATGGGGGGGGGGATTTTCAATTTTCTGCAGTAGTAGCTCTGACTCCGGACAGAGTAGGGAAGCCTACATCCAGCAAGCGCTTTCATGCGACAGCTTAAAGGTCTATCACATGGAAGGAGACGGCTCCCCGGCGGGCAGCCTCAGCACGCTGGCGTCATCCGGAGCCGAGGGGGACGTGGAGTACGAGGAGGAGATGAGACGGTGGGGGCCAAAGTTTGTGACTCTCTCTAAGATCCGCCAAGGATCTGCAGTGAAAGAGCGATGATCGGGAGAGACATCCTATGTTTTTGGCAGAGACTTGCGGTGATAACATTGAGGATTGTGCAGCCGAAGCAACAATGGTTTGATCCAGGAGAAGCTGCAGAAATAAAGGAGAGAAACCGGACCAAAGAGCTTACAGTCTAACCCGTGGTATCCCCTCGCTCACCTTGGGACGGAGTCCGCCGAGTCTGAAGAGGTCCGGAACAGCAGCAAACAGGTCTGCAAACCTAGAGCCGGGACAAGAAGCTTGCATTAGTTCTCTAGTTACCCTTTATACCCCCCCGTGACTCCAATTAACTTCTAATCACCGCACCCCTATCAAAGCTTTAACGACTCCATTTAACGAGCTCCACCCCAGACTGGGATTCCATTTCCTTACGAGGGCCCAATAAGGATACAGGATTTATTTCATTTTAACATTACGGGGCTCACTCGGCCCACCCACGTGACCCCCCCCCGTTCATGCCTTACCGCCGGCATGCATTCACCTGTGCCAAAGCCCCAGCTCCCTCTTCTGTTTTCACCTTTAAAGTTTGAAATAAACTCAGTAAAACGATTATTCGGCTCTTTGTCCTCAGTTTGTAGTAAAACATTGTCAGGGGCCGGCGATTAAAACAAAATATGGAGACAATTGGAGACCAGCCCAAAACTTCATGAGGCCATTTTTGCTGCGCGTGGTGAGTTCCACCCCAATATTTGTTTTATATAGTGCCATCATATTTAGTAGCGCTGTACAATGGCTAGACAGGGTATAAGCCGTATGTAACATAATTTGACTTAAAACACAGGTGAGGAGGGCCCGCTTGTGTTCATAGGGGGCAAACCCTGCATTTTCAAACACATTATTTCAAATAAAAGATATATATAGAAAACCGCTTCTAACAGGATTATGGCCCACGGGAGCTCCTGTATACTGCGAAAAAGCATCTAAAAGTATGAAGTTAACCATTTAAGTGTAACCAAACTACTGAAAAACTTAAGTAAAACAAAGAAATTACTTTCACAGTATTAACAAACACGCAAACAAACTCCACAACAAACTATGCACACCCCGACCATGCGAGACACTCTGTGACTGAAAGAAACGATCTCTGCTTCTGGAGGGTAGATCTAGAGGGCTGCATTCATTTCAAAATCACAGAATTCACAAACCTTTGCCGGTCCTTCTCCAAGCTCAAGACCAGAGAATCAGCTCCACAGGACCAACACGCAGCACCAAGAAACACAAAGTTCTGGCTAGAAGACTGGAGAAACGCCCGGGTTAAATAGACTTTTGATTGATTGAGGAAATGAGGTGCAGGTGTGAGTCAGGAGCAGGCAGCCATCTTATGTCCATGGAGAGGTAAATAGTACAAAATATAGTAAAATACATGCATAGAGCTGTCTCGTGGCAAAACAGCAAAAAGTCTAGTTGTCTTGTGGCGTAATGGTGATTCTATTTCTGGTAAATATATATAATTATAGTGGCTGCGCGTATATCTAAGTCTTCAGAGTAGGTGAATTTGAGTTTATCTATTATGGACGAATGCACTTGGGATGTAGAAGTAGTGAGGCAAACTATAGCATTGGGAATGCCGTTCTGCCAGTGACAGCAGACGAGAGGGATTTAGAGTAATAATTACTGATGATTAAAGGTAAGCAGACAATGCCGTAAAGCGCTGGAAAAAGCAAGCAGGGTGCTGGGTTGTTGGTAGCAGGAAGAGTTTCTGCCTTGTATTGTAAATTATAAATCATCCAAAATGTTATACAAGGAAACATGCTTCTCTACTTATATATTTTGTGCTGTTTCAATAGCATGAGCATCCAGCCATCGTGTACTATTCACCATACTTCAATGGGCCCATCAGGAAATACTACTTTACAGAAAGGGTAGTGGATGCATGCAATCACCTTACAGCAGAAGTGGTAGATGTTAATACAGTGAAGACATTTAAGCAAGCATGGGATAGGCATAGGGCTAAGCTAGATATAGGATAAGGCCAGATACTAAGGAAAGGATTCAGAGGTTGGGCAGACCGAATGCTTCTTATCTGCCGTCACTTTCTATGTTTAACACAGGCAGGCAGAAGGGACCCTTGCGCTCTCTCGGAAACTTTACTAAAGGAGCCAGTCGACGTTGGGTGCTCGTTGACTCTTACTATTAGGTCCCTCAACATTGACATTGACGGCTCACTGAGTGTCACCCCGTGGCTGCAGCATGTATGTGTTATAACGGCTCGCTGAGTGTCACCCCGTGGCTGCAGCATGTATGTGTTATAACCCGAATGAGCTCATCCCTAAAAAATACTTATACTCAAACTCACAAAACATAACATACACCGAGACAGATGCTCTAACGAGATTGGAACCTGTAACTTTCCGCAAGGCGAGTAACGCAACTTACCTGCGCGCCACACTTCCGATGAATGGATCTGCTCGTCCGTAATACAAATACTCAAATTCGCCCAATCTGAAAACATAATTTTACGTACAGGGCTCAACGGGATTAGAACCAGGACCAACCTGCATGGGATGTAACAAACACTGCCGCTGCGCCATCCTTGCAACAGGCAAAGCTGCTCGTCCGTAATACAAATACTCAAATTCGCCCCCCCCCCCGAAACCATAATTCTACACACTAAGCAGTTAGACACACTAAGCAATAGGTAGTGCACCTTTTAGATTGTGTGCATTATGTTAGATTGTATAAGTATTGGTGCATCACACGCTGGCGTCATATGTTCATGGCGACGAAGCACCTTCAATCATCCGATGGCGTAATGGTTAGGTGCACTGCCTGCCATATGTTGCGGTCCCGGTTCGATTCCCTGTAGCTCCGTGGGGAGCATCCAGCCATGCAGTGGTTTGAAGGTTCGGTGTGTTGCCTACTCGATGCTGCGGTCCCAGTCTGGTTTCGCCTGAAGGTTCGGTGTGTTGCCTACGAGATGATGTGCTGATAGCTTGCTTCTGTGTGGCTTGGTACAGCTACTGACAATGTCTCTGTGCGTACAGTGGACTTACCCTGAAAAAAAAACGTGCGCTGCCGTATTATTATTATTTTTTTTAGCATTTATAGAAAAAAAAGCATAAAAGGTGTTGTGTACTACCGACTGGCTCTAACCCCCAATCATCCTGACCCGCACAGCACTTTCACACACCACCGAACATACTCATACGTCTTACACACCGCACCGAACATACCCATACGCCTTACACACCGCACCGACCATACCGCACCGCAACCACTCGCCAGGCCTCACGGGGATTAGAACCAGAAACCAAACCGCTTGGTAAGTAAGTACACTTGACACCTGCGCCACCCTTGTGGCAGACTGAATTTGCTCGTCCGTAATACTTATACTCAAATTCACAGAGTCTAAAAACATAACTTAATGTCTCTAGTCGCAGGACTTCCTGGGACCCGAACCCAGAACTCACAGCACAGTGTGCGATACACGCATCACACGCGCCACCTTCGAGATGGAGAAGAGCTGCTCATCCCTAATACAAATACACAAATTCACCTACTGGAAAAACATAATGTTACAAATATCCACCCTTACACGCAGGCCGCACAGGGATTAGAACCAGGAGCCTCACGCATGGCGAGCGATACACCTAACACACGTGCCACGCACATGGCTGGATGGCCACCCTCGTCCCATCCACATATACTCAGATTTACCTACTACAAAATACATAAAATCATACGTTATACAGGAATCACAGAGATTAGAACCAGGGGCCAGGAGCACGGTGATGAACACAGCTAAGACATGCGCCACCAGTACCATGGGGCAAAAGGGCCTTGTCTGTTATACAAATACTCAGATTCACCGACTCTGAAAACATAACATTCGTCTATATACAGGATACATGGAGAATAGAACCTGCATCCACTTGTATGGAGGGGGGAGGGGGGGTAACGCACCAAACACCTAGACCACCATCTCAACTGGGTCAGGAGGTTTGTCAGTTCCACAAATACTCTGATGTACCCGCTCTAAAAGATTAAGAATAAGATCATCCAGCAGACCGGCGGTTGAGAACCAGCAGCCAACCACACGTTAGGCAATTCACTTAACCATCACGCCATTCCATTACAGGAGATGGGCACCCACCGGCTCCACATATACTAATATCTCCCGACTCTAAAAACATTAGAAATAAATTAGCCACGAAGCGAAGGGGGTTAGAAGCACTATACAGTTACCTACGGGAGCAAAGTGGGTTCGAACCAGAAACCAGTCGCAGTTTAGGCGATACACCTAACCGTTACGCCACACCACGACATGGCGTCGGCCGCCCACCTGCTCTACATTTACTCATACGGACCCCCTCTAAAAACATAAGAAGAACATGCAGACGCGCTACACACGTAGAGCCAGCTTTCATGGAGATTAGAACCAAAATACTTTTATATGGTTAGTAATGCCACACAGAACTTTATTTCATATTTTATGCTGCTGATATATATTTTTATTGAAGTTCTATTTATTTTTCTCCTGATGAAGCCGACGATCTATCGGCGAAACGCGTAGAGAGAATAAATTGGAAGATTTCATCATATACCGGATGCTGTATTTTCTACTTGCTTTTGCACAATACTCTTTTAGTTGTGCTACATCTTAATTGTAAGTGCATTTGTGATCTTTTAAGATCAGTTGCCTCATTTCCTCAATCAATCAAAAGTCTATTTAACCCGGGCGTTTCTCCAGTCTTCTAGCCAGAACTTTGTGTTTCTTGGTGCTGCGTGTTGGTCCTGTGGAGCTGATTCTCTGGTCTTGAGCTTGGAGAAGGACCGGCAAAGGTTTGTGAATTCTGTGATTTTGAAATGAATGCAGCCCTCTAGATCTACCCTCCAGAAGCAGAGATCGTTTCTTTCAGTCACAGAGTGTCTCGCATGGTCGGGGTGTGCATAGTTTGTTGTGGAGTTTATTTGCGTGTTTGTTAATGATGTGAAAGTAATTTCTTTGTTTTACTTAAGTTTTTCAGTAGTTTGGTTACACTTAAATGGTTAACTTCATACTTTTAGATGCTTTTTCGCAGTATACAGGAGCTCTTGTGGGCCATAGTCCTGTTAGAAGCGGTTTTCTATATATATCTTTTATTTGAAATAATGTGTTTGAAAATGCAGGGTTTGCCCCCTATGAACACAAGCGGGCCCTCCTCACCTGTGTTTTAAGTCAAATTATGTTACATACGGCTTATACCCTGTCTAGCCATTGTACAGCGCTACTAAATATGATGGCGCTATATGAAACAAATATTGGGGTGGAACTTACCACGTGCAGCAAAAATGGCCTCATGAAGTTTTGGGCTGGTCTCCAATTGTCTCCATATTTTGTTTTACAATGTTTTACTACAAACTGAGGACAAAGAGCCGAATAATCGTTTTACTGAGTTTATTTCAAACTTTAAAGGTGAAAACAGAAGAGGGAGCTGGGGCTTTGGCACAGGTGAATGCATGCCGGCGGTAAGGCATGAACGTGGGTGGGCCGAGTGAGCCCCGTAATGTTAAAATGAAATAAATCCTGTATCCTTATTGGGCCCTCGTAAGGAAATGGAATCCCAGTCTGGGGTGGAGCTCGTTAAATGGAGTCGTTAAAGCTTTGATAGGGGTGCGGCGATCAGACGTTAATTGGAGTCACGTGGGGGTATAAAGGGTAACTAGAGAACTAATGCAAGCTTCTTGTCCCGGCTCTAGGTTTGCAGATCTGTTTGCTGCTGTTCTGGACATCTTCAGACTCGGTGGACTTGGTCCCAAGGTGAGCGAGGGGATACCACGGGTTAGACTGTAAGCTCTTTGGTCTGCTTTCTCTCCTTTATTTCTGCGGCTTCTCCCGATCAAACCATTGTTGCTTTGGCTGCACAATCCTCAATGTTATCACCGCAAGTCTCTGCCAAAAGCACAGGATGTCTTTCCCGATCATCGCTCTTTCACTGCAGATCCTCGGCGGCCGTGTAAGAGTAGAGTTTAGAGAGAGTCACAAGCTTTGGCCCCCACCGTCTCATCTCCTCCTCGTACTCCACGTCCCCCTCGGCTCCGGATGACGCCAGCGTGCTGAGGCTGCCCGCTGGGGAGCCGTCTCCTTCCACGTGATAGACCTTTAAGCTGTCGCATGAAAGCGCTTGCTGGATGTAGGCAGCTTCTTGGAACACGTCGTCGAAGTATCGGCTGAAATCTCCGCTGGTAAAAGAACCGCTCCGCTCCGACGCGGGGTACTTTGACGGCTCCTTCAGGCTGACAGACGTCTCGTAATCGCAGCTTAAGGGACCGTTTCCATGAAGCCCCCCGGTCTTCCTGCAGAAAGCGTGCGCGGCGCTGCTCCGATCACACAGCTGGAGCTCTGTCCCGTTGAATGCGTCCTGCAGAGAACATTCACTCGAATTAAAACCGATTGGTTCGTTCATCTCAGCAAGTTGCCAAACGAGCATTCATCCAATTTAACCTGTCCTGCACCAAATCTGTGCTTGCTTACCCCCCCATAAATGTATTTTGAGTGTGATTTGGGTAATTAAAACATTCCATCTCGTTACACAAGGCCTTTATCCCTTTAACTTTTCAGCTGTGTATGAAGCGGCTTAAGGCGTACGGAGTACGGATTGTATCAGAATTCCAGGATCAGCAGCAGCTGGTGAGTGGACCAAAGTCTTAAACTTGCTACAAACTACATATAAAAAATGTAACATTGCATCCCACAAACGCTTTACTCACGTGGTCTTCGGTGTAATGGAAGATGTTTTTTCTGGTGTCCTCAAGGTCCTGGCTATGCCCAGATCCGTGATAAACTCCTTGGTTTATGGTCTTACTCCTCTTGCAGCGAGACCACAACAGAATTCTGGCGATCAGCGCTGCGAATGGAGACACAAGAATTATCCTCTTGAAGCATGCAAGGTACTGAATATTTTTTATATTTTAATGCTTTTTCTTGATCCATCATGAATAACAGGGTTGCTACCAATCTTAACTTGCCCAGTTCAGTCTCGCGTTCTTGATGCATCCTGATTACACAGAAGGAATTGGAGATAAGCGCATGATGGGACAGTGAGAATTCAGCATCGTATGGTGTATTCCAGGGAATGACGGGCAGGGAGAGTCTTTATACCCCACGGCTTCTAATCTTACATTCACTAGAATGGCTTTCAGTTTTATTAAAGCCCATTGCTGTGAAAGTATAAACGCTTACTATCTGTAACAATTTTTTTTTTTAACCTTGATAACCCGATTGGTTGATGCTTCCCAGAGTCACGCATCTCGAACGACTTTAATTTCTTTGTAGGTCCCGTGAGCTGCTGTCGTCTCTCTGTGCTCCCCTCCTCCATTAAAGCGAAGCGTGAACTCGTTCTGCATCATTTCCAAGCCAACTTTGTTCCACTCTCCGAGATTGTAGGAGACTGTTAGAAGCCCATGCCTCACCTCGACAAAACAAACGGTGCCGTTAGATCCCCGGGTCATGCTGAACCATCGGGTGCTGAAGCTCCGCTATGATCTACTGGCTGCTCTGAATCGGGAGCTTCAGATGTGGACGTGACTCTACCCAACGTGCAGCATGGCGCGTGTCAAGGTATGGACTTCATGCTGTGTTTGGTACCTGCAGGTGGATTCGCTCCGGTCCTTAGAAGACAAACGCAGGATGATGCTGTCGGCGTTGCGTGTTCTTAACGTTGCCTGAAAATGTGTCTGCTGCGGATGGAGAGAATGAGTGAGCAGGTACCGGATGTGGCCTCCAGGATGGAAGAAGTGTTCGTGGACATCTGCAAAAGGATGAGTATATAATGCGGATTACCCTATTCACTATGATACAGAAATGATCGCCCAGCAGAGCACCAGGTGGTGGCAGAGCGTTCAGATGTGATGTATGAAGAGTCCTTTCTGGCGGAGCTTTGGTCACAAACTTTCAAATGGATTCCTTGATGATCGCACCGCGACTCCCCATTTTCCAATAATCTACACTATACTCTGCACATTCACAAAGATGTTCAGGTGAGTCTCTTTAATATAACATAAATATTGGCATGAGAATGTTTTTTAATATAAAACCCATCTGTATATTGGGAGACATTGTTATATCAGCGAGGTGGTGGAACCATTAATTCAGGTTTGGGTCTCCTTTTAATGTTCTTGAACAGTTATTACCCGTGAGCGCATCGGTGTAAGACAAGTCTGTACCTTTTCCGCAGTCCTGGTGAGCGGGTGGGCAATCACAGCTTGGGGTCACTGATGCAAGGAGAGTTGCAGGGTGCAGGTGATGAGCAAGCTGTAGCCTTCCTCACACAGCCTGGGGAGCTATTAATGGCCTCCAGTGGGCTGCTAGGTAATACACCTGTGTTAAAGGAAACACACCCCATAAAGAAAATTATTAGATATCATTCTGCCGGATCAGCACAAAGAAGCTCGGATAACTCGGTGGAAAGGTTTGATACGGACCTACGTGTTACGTTCTTACGGTTCAGTTAACCCTTGTTACCCTTAGAATGTCTATTGACCCGGCTCCTCGTGCAGTATGGCTGCATATCTGCGAGTTGTATTTTATTGCTCATCGCATTTGTCGAGTGTTCATTGAATTAAAGGTGCCAAATTCTACCACGTTCCACCAGCAGGAGCCCCCCGTCTGCTACTAAATATTGGTAATAATAAATGTTACTAGTCAAAGAGCTTTCTAATGTATTCGTGTCTTATAGGAATCATTACCAACCTCTGAACTACATGATACCAGCTGGGACTATCCTGCTAACTCACCTGGTCATACTGCATCCCTCTGCTCAGAGACCCCCAAAGTACCGAAGCTGATCCAGTTTACTGGATCCATGCGCAGCTCCCACGTCCACTACAGAGCAGCCGTCTGCAGTAAGAGGTAAGCGATACTCTGCGTGATAGAAAGTGATTACCTGCTTATTAAGAACAACGTGGCGGAGACAGCCTTTAAAGGGTTTGTGTGGAAGGAGATTGTGGGAACGAGTAGATGACTGCTTAACGCCTCCGAGCTGCAGAACGGTATCCGGCTCCCAAAACCTGCAGAGAATGGCATGCATATCAGACATGGGTCACAGTAACACGTGGTGTGGGGCTTAACTACTGCAGATAATATTAAACATGCATAAAAATTGTCACGACTCTTCAACACCTCCTTTCTCTTAATCCATGCAGATTGCAACCAGAGTGCCGCAGCTGCTACGCATTAATCCCAGTTTATCATCTGTGACTTCAGTAAAGTCAGCCCTGATCACCAGCCCAAGCCATCCGTGTGCTCCATACCTTCTGTCCTGCATGATGACTCCGTGGACTTCACAACTCATTCGATCCTCTGTAAGTAGCTTTCCTCCGATCCCCTCTGTCTCATTTATCAAAGCCGTGCAGCAACGATCCAGAGTCAGGCTGACTCCCTGCACCGAAGTAAATGAAGTCAGTAATTAATCTTCCCTGACTGTCCGACGTTGACATTTCCTTTAAGTAAATGTGACTGCGTGCGACTCGGGTCGTTGTGTATTTGGTGTGACTTGTCTTGGTTATATGTTCCATGTAGAGTTAGCTGAGGGTCAGTTAGTTGAGTATAATGCAGCTCTGTGTCTGCTCTTAAAGATTCACCTTCATTCTACTTCTGTGAGTAAAGGAGAATGTGGCTGCATTAATTACAGGTCTGGCTCACGATGTGACAATTAACTAACTTTACCTTTTCTGCGCAGGTCTATCCGATGCCATTCTGTCTGTAACGTTCACCTGCTCTGGAAAGCCAAGCCTCAGCGGGGTCAGGTCTTGTCTGAAGATGAGAAGGAGCCGGCTGCTCGTAATCTCTTTGGGAATGGAAACAAAACCACATTAACAGCAGTGCGGCTTGACCTGGAGCAAACTAAGAATGTAATTCAACTGTGATTATTGTCAATGTAGATTTATTATTACTTTCACTTCATGTTACTCATGACTTCATATTTGTATTTGTTACTCTATGCCTTGTCCTTTGTAACTCATTGCACGGTATCTGATTCTTTGCATTGTGATTTGTAACTCATTGCACTGTACTTGTTACTTTTTGCCTCGTGATTTACTCGTGATTTGTTACTCATTGCATTGGACTTGTGATTTGACTCTCTGTATTGTACTGTGTAGACATTCAATAAAAGTGGTTTAGTTCTCGATTTCTTCTCAGCTTGAATCTACTAAAGCACAGAAAGAAACATACGAAAATATCTTCCTAATAAAAAAGCTCAAAAGAAAACATTGGGGGTATATAATTTAATAACCATATGTAAAGTACATAATATAAGGGAGAAAAGGTGGTCTGCCCCTGCTCTCTAGTTGATGCTGCTCCTTCTCGCTACGCCCTTTCCTTATACTCACCAACTGGGATGAAGTTCTTACTGTCTCTTGACGCTCCGCTGTGTAGTAACCCATCTGTGCTGTCGCTTACGAACTCCAGCGATAGATGGCTGTCCGAGCAGCGGCCGATAGGATGAATCCATGCATAGCCGTTACCGTGAAATGTTCTCTGAGTCTGCTGGCAGCGTGGCCCAAGGAACAAAATCAAACAGTGGCACCTAGAAAGACAAATGGAAATATTTTAGTTTCAAAGGTAGACTGTCTGAAGTTGGTGATGTAAGGGATAAGTCACACGGGAACGTGGTCCAGAGAATCTGCCTACCTGTAACCGGTGAGAGTCGACGTGCAAGTCCCACCATTCAGGCAAGGGTTTTGGGGCAGAGAATAACAGTTCTGGTAAAAGTGTTTCTGTACCGGACATCTGCAGGACACGTTTCCAACTTGGGGAATTGAAACTATAGATGCGCTACCTCCATCCACGAGAGGTGGGGATCTGCTGACTGCGCTATGGATTGTGCACCCGCCATCCTGCAAACAGCCCATCCGTGAACAGAAATCAATGAATACTTGGGAATTCCTTTCCTTCGGCACTGATCGGATCTGTCATTGAGAAGAATACAAAAAAACTCAGTTAAGACGGCACCAAAAACTTATCTAGACACCATCCCAGTTCTGTGGCCATTAGGCACCCCAGGACCAGCTCCCTCCCACAACAAATGCAGATGAAGATGATTAAAACGCATCGCTCTTAGATCTTTACTTTTGTTATAAAGTAATAAACCCCCGGCTGTACCCTCAGAGATTCAAAATCAAGGGAATTATTTCCACAAAACTCTGAAAGACAAACAGGATACATCTAGATATCATGAGACTGATAAATATTCTGCGTTTTGTAATATCATTAATTTTAAGAGACAGCCGACGTTATTCTTACTCAGTAAAAACGCCATAAACACTCTGTCCATACCTTCTCTCTCTGGGCTGTCAATAAGCTCCGTAAGATCTCGGGTTTGTGGCAGGAGGCAGCTCCCCGCATACTGAAAATGTCACGCCGGTCGCGTTATCCTCTGCGTTCACCACACTGAAGATGTGGATATGGCTGGGATGGGCAGCTGCCATGTCTGCCAGGACGGCCTGGAGCTGGTCACGTCTGCTGACTCCAAACTCATCCTTCTCTATGAATTCCTCTGCTGTAATGCCTAAAATGCGGGTTAAAAAGTTGTGGCTGAGAAGCAGAGATAGTAACGTATTTACCCAGAGAGGAGCAGGGAAGGGAATTGGAGTTACGCACTGAGTAGGACAGGGGTCACTTAATGCCAAGAGCTTTCCTGTCCCACCATTTCCTTCTATCCCTATGCAGGGATACTACATCATTTTAATGTCTTTATGGTACAATGTACAGGAGTCCAGGGAAATGGTTACATATATATGTAGTAGCAACAAAAGAGAGACCAATGTTCCACGTGCAAAATAACCAAAATTACAATAAATAACAATATATACTTCCCCACACTAAAAGCAGCTTCCACAACACTCTTCCTTAAAGTGTAAACGAAATCCAACAGCAAATAGTGGAGCGCATATACATGGGGGAACAAAAAGAAAATACTAATAGTGTAATACGTAAAATGAACAAAATATTAATAGTGTAATACGAAAAGAAAATATTATTAATATCATTAATAATTAATTAATATTTTGTTCATTTTACGTATTACACTATTAGTATTTTCTTTTTGTTCCCCCATGTATATGCGCTCCACTATTTACATATATATGTAGCTCTGGTGACCTGTACATCACTTCTTTATCTAGTGCAAACTCTATGATGGTCAAACCAGGCAGTCTTCCCATCAAATGTCCCAGCGGAGTCCTACAAGAATCTACCTGAGACCCCTCCGCACGACTTATTACTTACTTGTGAGTCTCAGAGACACCGAGCTGCGGAAGGCGTCACTTCCAATCTCTTGTACATAAATTTTGATAGTAGAGAAGGTATCTGGCCACACACCGTCAGAAACCGTTATAATGAAGTCGTACGTTCCCTGCGGAGGTCTCTCGGTCATTAGGATTGTCCCGTTGTTTTGGTTCAACCAAAAATACCTACAGAAAACAAACCGTTAATGCAATATCATCTTCCTCAGACACGCCTTCTAACTCCCACAAACACTAGACACGCCTTCTCTCTCCCTCATGCACCAGACACGTCTTCTCTATCCCTCATACACCAGACACGTCTTCTCTCTCCCTCATCCACAAGACATCTCATCTCGCTCCCTCATACACCAGAGACGTTGTCTTAATCACTCATAAATCAGACATGTCTTCTCACTCCCTCTTAACCCAGACATGTCTCCTCACTCACTCATACACGTCTTCTCTCTCCCTCATCCACAAGACACGTCTCCTTGCTCCCTCATACACAAGACGCATCTTCTCTCTTCCTCATACATCAGACATCTCTTCTCGCTCCCTCATACACCAGACACGTCTTCTTGCTCCCTCATACACCTGACACATATGGTTGTTCACGTACATAACAGACAAGTCATCAAGCTCCAACATACACCAGACGTCTTCTTGCTCCCTCATATATCAGACATGTATTCGCCCTCTCTTATACAACAGACACGTCTTCTCACTCCCTCATACACCTGACATGTATTCTCCCTCTCGCATACACCAGACACATCTCCTCACTCCCTCATACACCAGACACGTCGTCGTCTCTTTCTCATACACCAGACACATTTTCTCTCTTCCTCATACACCAGACACGTCTTCTCCTTCACTCATACACCAGACGTGTCTTCTATCTTCCTCCTTCAGCAGACATCTTCTAACTTCCTCATACACCAGACACGTTGTCTCGCTCCCACAACACCAGAGACGTTGCGTTTCTCCCTCATATATCAGACATGTCTTCTTACTCCCTCACACACCAGAGATGTTGTCTTCCTCCCTAATGAATCAGACATGTCTTCTCACTCCCTCATACACCAGACACATCATCTCTCTCCCTCATACACCAGACATGTCTTCTCATTCCCTCATAATCCAGACATGTCTCCTCACTCACTCAAACAGACATGTCATCTTGCTCCCTCATATACCAGACACTTCAGCTCGCTCCCTCATACATCAGACACTTCAGCCAGCTCCCTCATACATCAGACATGTCTTCTTGCTCCCTCATACATCATTCTTGTCTTCTCGCTCCCTCATCCACCAGACAAAGCTTCTCAGTTCCTCATACACCAGACACGTCTTCTGTCTCCCTCATTAACCAGCCATGTCTTCCGTCTCCCTCATTAACCAGACACGTCTTCTCTCTCCTTCATTAACCAGACACGTCTTCTCTCTCCTTCATTAACCAGACACTTCTGATCACTCCCTCATACACCAGAAACCACTTCTCTCTCCCTCATACATCAGACACGGCTTCTCAGTCCCTCAGTCCCAGACACGTCTGCTCGCTACCTCATACACCAGATATGTCTTTTCCCTTTCTTATACAACAGACGTCATCTCGCTCCCTCAGACACCAGAGACATCTTTTATCTCTGTCATACACCAGACACGTCTTCTCGTTCCCTCATACACCAGACACTTCAGTTCACTTCCTCAAACATCAGACATGTCTTTTCGCTCCCTCTTACACCAGACACATCTTCTTGCTCTCTTATACACCAGACATGTCTTCTCCCTCTCTCATACAACAGACATGTCACCTCGATCCCTCATACACCAGACACGTGATTTTTCAGTTGATCTGTGACGCCAATGCTGTGTTTCCTTGGGATATTTATTTACTTTATACCTGAAAATACACGGTGGAGGAAAAGAGAGATGCGTCACTGTGATGGAGGGGACAGAAGAACTCAGGGGGATTGCACAGGTAGCCTGAACACTTAAAAGCCAGTCCTGGTGACACCTGAAGCTGCCATTCTCCGGTGACCGTGACCAGCAGTGACTGACTGTGTTTGACTGCGTGTGTGTATGATGATGTGATTTTGCAGAGTCTATCGCAGTCCATGCGGTGTCAAGGTAAGGGGAAAATGGTCTGGTAGGTGCAGGATTAGGTTCGGGATAAAATGCCTTCATGAGGCAGAGAGGTCAGGGTTAGGTTAAGGTGTAGATGCAGATGGCGGTCTGCTGCCGCTTTAGGCTTCATCCTTGATGGCAGCAGAGACTGGCAAGATGGCAACGGAGCCTGGGAGACAACAGCAGAGTCTGGGGACACTGACAGAAGGCGTCGGGGTGTGAGAAGACTGGCAGAAGGCTGCAGAGTCTGGTGAGCCTGGCAGAAAGCGGCGAAGACAGAAAAATGGCGGTGGAGTTTGCAGAGACAGGAAGGTGCCATCGGAGTCTGGGAGACAGCAGCGGACACTGCCAAATGGGAGTGGAGTCTGGGGGAGACTGGCAGATGGCGGGGCAGACTAGCAAATGGCAATGCAGTCTGGGGTGCTGGCAGATGGCAGTAGAGTCTGACGAGACTGGCAAAAGATGGAGTGTGGGTAAACTGGAAGATGGCATCAGAGTCCAGGGAAAAGGCAGTGGAGACTGGCAAACGGCAGTGGATTCTGATGAGACAGGAAGATGGAGATGGAGTGTGGGGAGACTGCAAGGTGGCAGCGGAGAATGGAAAACAGCAGTGGAGTCTGGCAGATGGCAGCAGAGTTTTGGAAGACTGGCAAATGGCAGCAGAGTGTGTGGGGGGGGGGACTCTCAGAGTGCAGCGGAGATGAGCCAGGGATTTTCTACTCACACAGCAATGCACGCGATCAGGAGCCATAACAGTTTTGTCTTCAAAGGTCTAGCACGGTGTCTGGATCCGGGAGACCATGTGATGAAAAAGGCTTATAACACAGAAATAATACACAATGCAATGGTTAAACACATCAACACTTCCCTCTCTAGGTTGACTTTAAAGGAACACTTTAGGGCCCCACCAATAAAAATGCACATCAAAATACTTTGGGTAAGAGAATACATTTTAAATCACTTTCAAAGGAAGAAGAGAAAAAAATCTGTGCTTGCCTACTGATGAAACTATACATCATACAGGGTTGACTCACAAATTGAACTATACACCCTACTGGGCTGGCTCCTTCATTAAAATATACACTATAGAGGGCTGGTTAAACTATGTTTTAGACAGGATTGGCTCACTAATTGAAATATACATCATACAGGGTAATATTTGTGCAAAAACAATAAAAAATTCCTCTATAATTTTATAGATTGATTACTGATTGATATTTAGCAGCTGTTCTTGCCGGTGTCCAGCTGCTCCCTGTTGGGGTAGATCCAGGTTCGATGGAAAATGAATGAGGAAAAAACGGTCTAAAAAGAATTAGATTCACCAAAACATTGTGATCCGCTAGGAAACAACGAAAAATATGAAGAATATTTTACACACACGCACCTGCAACATTGTGATGTCACTCACACAACACTCCTCCCTCCTGTTGTCATGTTGATTTTGTTACATGCACTCAGCATCTTCTTAAGGGTACCACTCACTGCCCTTCACTCACACTTCACACGAAGACGCCAAATGATAAATCACAGTCACACCATTAAAGCTGACATGTAATTACATAGTATGTCCACAGGACGGCGCCAAAGTATAACAAATTCCAACTTAATATTGTAAATGGTACCGTCATGCGCACAAGTGACCAGCAGGGGTCAGCATTTTCATGACATACAGTTATATAAGATAGACGGTATTTGGGCCTTGCTGCCCTCTGGTGGGGATGGATGATCATTGCACCGAGAGAAGCTGCTGGTAAATGAAATAAATAGTGAGTGTTCATGCAGCATACAGATTATGGAAATAATGACGTCACGGGGTAAATCAGAACCCAATAAATATCAATGTATTCATAGGTTATCATGCAGTATATGGTGTAATATCATCTCTCACATGTACTTCACTCACGCTCAGTCCACATGATGATGCCAAAGGATAAAAAATCCTAACTATTGTGAACTCTCCGATTGTTTTTTTTCTTTGTGCATTTACCATCTCGCATTGTGATTTGTCCATCAACGTGTAAATCTCAATAAAAATTTCATGTTCATGCCGAGTGCGGGCGAGACTGGCGGCCGAGTCTCCCCCACGCTCGGCCGCCATTCTGAGGGAGTTTGCCAGAGAGGGAAGTGTCAATGTGTGTAACCATTGCATTGTGTATTATTTATGTGTTATCAGTATTTGGAGTTGTGTGATCTCCTTGAGTCGGACTCTGTGCTTCTACCACCTTTGGAGACAGAACTGTTATCGCTCCTGATCGCTTGCGGTTACACACATTAACACTTCCCTCTCTGGCAAACTACTTTGAAATTCATTTAATATGCATTCTCGTACCTAAAGGAAGAAGGAAAAAACTCTGCAGGCTTCCCATTACTTATATATATCTTACAGAGCTGACTCCTATATTGAACTATAAATTTAAAGTTATGTCAGAGGTTTAAATGCAATTTAAGAACGTTTTACCTGACTGCCTGAGTGGTAGATAAATGGTACAGCCTCCCAGCAGAAGTGGTAGAGGCTAATTTACACATGCATGCAAATACCGTATGTATACCGCTCCTGAAGCCGGTTTCATTATTTAAGCGGTTCTGGGGCCGCCGGTATTTATCCTGCAGCCCCTTCATGCGGCTATAGCTTGTAATAATATTTGGCGTTCATTGCATTAGTAAAGCTGCTATGTCATTATCATTTCTTATCCTATAGCGCCCTCGTGTGGACATACTCTGTGATTGCACCCCGTTTTTAAAGCGCTGCTGCACAGGGTGTAGATTTAGTGTAATCTGTGTCTAGGATGGCTTTTGTGACATTTAATGAGCAGCAATGTCCTGCATATGTTTATTTAGCTGTAATATTATTACCTCACATACCTGACAAGCGAAATAAAATGAGTAATCCACATATATATCATCTTGGAACACTCAGCTACAATCCGCCACGTCAAAACAACCAGATCCCGTCAGCCATCTTGGAACACCTAGTTCCGATCCGCCATATTAGAACACCGAGATCCCGTCTGCCATCTTGGAACATCTAGTTGCGATCCGCCATCTTAGAACACCCTGTCCCGTCGGCCATCTTGGAACACCTAGTTGCGATCCGCCATCTTAGAACACCCTGATCCCGTCGGCCATCTTGGAACACCGAGATCCCGTCGGCCATCTTGTAACATCTAGTTGCGATCCGCCATCTTCGAACACCCTAATCCCGTCGGCCAGCTGTGTTTGACTGCGTGTGTGTATGATGATGTGATTTTGCAGAGTCTATCGCAGTCCATGCGGTGTCAAGGTAAGCGGAAAATGGTCTGGTAGGTGCAGGATTAGGTTCGGGATAAAATCCCTTCATGAGGCAGAGAGGTCAGGGTTAGGTTAAGGTGTAGATGCAGATGGCGGTCTGCTGCCGCTTTAGGCTTCATTAGTGATGATAGCAGAGACTGGCAAGATGGCAACGGAGCTTGGGAGACAATAGCCGAGTTTGGGGACACTGACAGAAGGCGGCGGGGTGTTAGAAGACTGGCAGAAGGCTGCAGAGTCTGGTGAGCCTGGCAGAAAGCGGCGAAGACAGAAAAATGGCGGTGGAGTTTGCAGAGACAGGAAGGTGCCATCGGAGTCTGGGAGACAGCAGCGGACACTGGCAAATGGGAGTGGAGTCTGGGGGAGACTGGCAGATGGCGGGGGAGACTAGCAAATGGCAATGCAGTCTGGGGTGCCGGCAGATGGCAGTAGAGTCTGACGAGACTGGCAAAAGATGGAGTGTGGGTAAACTGGAAGATGGCATCAGAGTCCAGGGAAAAGGCAGTGGAGACTGGCAAACGGCAGTGGATTCTGATGAGACAGGAAGATGGAGATGGAGTGTGGGGAGACTGCAAGGTGGCAGCGGAGAATGGAAAACAGCAGTGGAGTCTGGCAGATGGCAGCAGAGTTTTGGAAGACTGGCAAATGGCAGCAGAGTGTGTGTGTGTGTGTGGGGGGGGGGACTCTCAGAGTGCAGCGGAGATGAGCCAGGGATTTTCTACTCACACAGCAATGCACGCGATCAGGAGCCATAACAGTTTTGTCTTCAAAGGTCTAGCACGGTGTCTGGATCCGGGAGACCATGTGATGAAAAAGGCTTATAACACAGAAATAATACACAATGCAATGGTTAAACACATCAACACTTCCCTCTCTGGGTTGACTTTAAAGGAACACTTTAGGGCCCCACCAATAAAAATGCACATCAAAATACTTTGGGTAAGAGAATACATTTTAAATCACTCTCAAAGGAAGAAGAGAAAAAAATCTGTGCTTGCCTACTGATGAAACTATACATCATACAGGGTTGACTCACAAATTGAACTATACACCCTACCGGGCTGGCTCCTTCATTAAAATATACACTATAGAGGGCTGGTTAAACTATGTTTTAGACAGGATTGGCTCACTAATTGAAATATACATCATACAGGGTACAATTTGTGCAAAAACAATAAAAAATTCCTCTATAATTTTATAATTTACTGATTGATATTTAGCAGCTGTTCTTGCCAGTGTCCAGCTGCTCCCTGTTGGGGTAGATCCAGGTTCGATGGAAAATGAATGAGGAAAAAACGGTCTAAAAAGAATTAGATTCACCAAAACATTGTGATCCGCTAGGAAACAACGTAAAATATGAAGAATATTTTACACACACGCACCTGCAACATTGTGATGTCACTCACACAACACTCCTCCCTCCTGTTGTCATGTTGATTTTGTTACATGCACTCAGCATCTTCTTAAGGGTACCACTCACTGCCCTTCACTCACACTTCACACGAAGACGCCAAATGATAAATCACAGTCACACCATTAAAGCTGACATGTAATTACATAGTATGTCCACAGGACGGCGCCAAAGTATAACAAATTCCAACTTAATATTGTAAATGGTACCGTCATGCGCACAAGTGACCAGCAGGGGTCAGCATTTTCATGACATACAGTTATATAAGATAGACGGCATTTGGGCCTTGCTGCCCTCTGGTGGGGATGGATGATCATTGCACCGAGAGAAGCTGCTGGTAAATGAAATAAATAGTGAGTGTTCATGCAGCATACAGATTATGGAAATAATGACGTCACGGGGTAAATCAGAACCCAATAAATATCAATGTATTCATAGGTTATCATGCAGTATATGGTGTAATATCATCTCTCACATGTACTTCACTCACGCTCAGTCCACATGATGATGCCAAAGGATAAAAAATCCTAACTATTGTGAACTCTCCGATTGTTTTTTTTCTTTGTGCATTTACCATCTCGCATTGTGATTTGTCCATCAACGTGTAAATCTCAATAAAAATTTCATGTTCATGCCGAGCGCGGGCGAGACTGGCGGCCGAGTCTCCCCCACGCTCGGCCGCCATTCTGAGGGAGTTTGCCAGAGAAGGAAGTGTCAATGTGTGTAACCATTGCATTGTGTATTATTTATGTGTTATCAGTATTTGGAGCCGTGTGATCTCCTTGAGTCGGACTCTGTGCTTCTACCACCTTTGGAGACAGAACTGTTATCGCTCCTGATCGCTTGCGGTTACACACATTAACACTTCCCTCTCTGGCAAACTACTTTGGAATTCATTTAATATGCATTCTCGTACCTAAAGGAAGAAGGAAAAAACTCTGCAGGCTTCCCATTACTTATATATATCTTACAGAGCTGACTCCTATATTGAACTATAAATTTAAAGTTATGTCAAATGTTTAAATGCAATTTAAGAACGTTTTACCTGACTGCCTGAGTGGTAGATAAATGGTACAGCCTCCCAGCAGAAGTGGTAGAGGCTAATTTACACATGCATGCAAATACCGTATGTATACCGCTCCTGAAGCCGGTTTCATTATTTAAGCGGTTCCGGTGCCGCCGGTATTTATCCTGCAGCGCCTTCATGCGGCCTTAGCTTGTAATAATATTTGGCGTTCATTTTATCAGTAAAGCTGCTATGGCATTGTCATTTCTTATCCTATAGCGCCCTCGTGTGGACATACTCTGTGATTGCACCCCGTTTTTAAAGCGCTGCTGCACAGGGTGTAGATTTAGTGTAATCTGTGTCTAGGATGGCTTTTGTGACATTTAATGAGCAGCAATGTCCTGCATATGTTTATTTAGCTGTAATATTATTACCTCACATACCTGACAAGCGAAATAAAATGAGTAATCCACATATATATCATCTTGGAACACTCAGCTACGATCCGCCACGTCAAAACAACCAGATCCCGTCAGCCATCTTGGAACACCTAGTTCCGATCCGCCATATTAGAACACCGAGATCCCGTCGGCCATCTTGGAACATCTAGTTGCGATCCGCCATCTTAGAACACCCTGGTCCCGTCAGCCATCTTGGAACACCTAGTTGCGATCCGCCATTTTAGAACACCCTGATCCCGTCGGCCATCTTGGAACACCGAGATCCCGTCGGCCATCTTGGAACATCTAGTTGCGATCCGGCATCTTCGAACACCCTAATCCCGTCGGCCATCTTGGAACACCCTGATCCCGTCGTCCAGCTTGGAACACCTAGTTCCCGTCGGCCATCTTGAATCACCTAGTTCACGTCGGCCATCTTTGAAAACCTTGTTGCGACCTACCATTTTAGAACACCCTGATCCCGTCGGCCATCTTGGAACACAGATTATTTATAGTGTTAATGAGGTTATTAAGTGTTTGTGTATTTTATTACCTCGCACATAAATAAAACACATAGGCCCAAGTGAATTCATATTAAAGCCTTTGTGCAAAAGTAATTTGTGTGAAAAAAAGGGTTAGGGTAATTGAAATATACATCATACAGGGTAAAATTTGTGCAAAAACAATAAAAAAAATCCTCTATAGTTTTATATTTACTGATTGATATCGCGCTCAGTCGGTTCTGCTTTTTGTCCACAGGGTGGCAGCATATCACACATACAGCCTGCAGTGCCGACTTTCTGCCAGCAGAAGGCGCACATTTTTTGAGCTTTACCTTGAATACTGCGTCTGCGTGTGATTTTCAGTTGATCTGTGACGCCAATGCTGTGTTTCCTTGGGATATTTACAGACTTTATACCTGAAAATACACGGTGGAGGAAAAGAGAGATGCGTCACTGTGATGGAGGGGACAGAAGGACTCAGGGGGATTGCACAGGTAGTCTGAACACTTAAAAGCCAGTCCTGGTGACACCTGAAGCTGCCATTCTCCGGTGACCTGACCAGCAGTGACTGACTGTGTGTGACTGCGTGCGTGTATGACAATGTGATTTTGCGGAATCTATGACAGTCCATGCGGTGTCAGGGTAGCGGGAAAAGGGTGTGGTAGGACTCGGTGCAGGAATTGATTCAGGATGAGGCAGAAAGGTCAGGGTTAGGTTAAGGTGTATGTGGAAGCAGATGGTTGTTTGCTGCAGCCTTAGCCTTCTTCCTTGACAGCAGAAGAGACTGGCAGACGGAGTCAGAGAAGACAGTAGTTGAGTATGGGGAGACTGGCACAAGGCAGCAGAGTCTGGGGAGACTGGCAGATCGTAGGGGACTCTGAAGAGACCAGCAGAAGTTAGTGGAGCGTAGGGGGCTGTCAAACGGCAGCGACTCCTGTTAGGCGTTAGGCGTTAGCGGAGACGAGCAAATGGCAGAGAAGTCTGGGGAGACGGCAGCAGAGCCTGGGAGATGGCAGCAGAGCCTGGGAGACTGGCTGACAGCTGAGAAGACCGGGAAATGGTAGTGGAGTCAGAGAAGACAGTAGTTGAGTCTGGGGAGACTGGCACAAGGCAGCAGAGTCTGTGGAGACTGGCAGATCGTAGGGGACTCTGAAGAGACCGGCAGAAGTTAGTGGAGTGTAGGGAGACTGAGACCGTAGCGGAGAAGGGCCAATGGCACTGGAGTCTGAAGAGAATGGCAAAAGGCAGCAGAGCGTAGGGGGCTGTCAAACGGCAGAGACTCCTAGAAAACTGTCAGGTGTCAGCGGAGACGAGCAAATGGGTCTGGGAGACGGCAGCAGGGACAGCAGAGCATGAGAGTAGAGAAATAGCTCTTAGATGACGAGACCCCGGGAAAGCAAACATGCCATGTCTGCTCAATAAAGAGCTCACCTGCTCAGTTTAACAAGGAATTTTCTAGTTACGCAGCAACGCTCGCGATCAAAAGCGATAACAGTTCTGTCTCCAATGGTCTAGGACGATGTCTGGATCAGGGAGTCCCCACAATGACAGAGGCTGAAAACACAGAAATAATACACAATGCAATGGTTACACACATTAACACTTCCCTCTCTGGCAAACTACTTTGGAATTAATTTAATATGCATTCTCGTACCAAAAGGAAGAAGGAAAAAAAACTCTGCAGGCTGCTGACTAACTATACATTAAAGTATACCACATACAGGGCAGGCTCCTTAATTGAACCATACATTTATAGTTAGGTTAGAGGTTTAAATGCACTCCCTGAGTGGTAGATAAATGGAACAGCCTCCCAGCAGCCATAGCTTGTAATAATATTTGGCATTCATTTTATTAGTAAAGCTGCTATGGCGTTGTCATTTCTTATCCGATAGCACCCTCGTGTGGACATAGTTTGTAATAATATTTGGCATTCCTTTTATTAGTAAAGTTGCTATGGCATTGTCATTTCTTATCCTATAGTGCCCTCGTGTGGACATATTGTGATTGCACCCCGTAGCTTGTGTCTCGATAGATGGCTTTTGTGACATTTAATGACCAGCAATGTCCTGCATATGTTTATTTAGCTGTTATATTATTACCTCACAGACCCGACAAGCGAAAGAAATTGAATAAACCACATATATCACCTTGGAACACTCAGCTACGATCCGCCACATGAAAACAACCAGATCCTGTCAGCCATCTTGGAACACCTAGTTGCAATACGACATCTTGGAACACCCGGATGCCGTCGGGCATCTTGGAACACCCGGATGCCGTCGGCCATCTTGGAACACCCTGTTCCCGTCGGCCATCTTGGAACACCCAGTTTCTGTCGGTCATCCTGTAACATCCTGTTGCTCGCACATCTAACGTTTTTATAAAATTAAATAAAACACATAGGCCCTGGTGGATTAATATTAAAGCCCTTGTGTAGCAATGAGAATTTCCTCCATAATTTTATATTTACTAATTTATATCGCGCTCAGTCTGTTCTGCTTTTTGTCCACAGGGTGACAGCATATCCAACATACAGCCTGCAGTGCTTAATCTGTACCTCCAATGCTGTGTTTCCTTGGGTTTTTTATTTACGTTATACCTGCAAATACATGGTAGAGGAAAAGAGATTTGGGTCACTGTGATGGATGGGACAAAAGGACTGAGGGGGATGGCACAGGTAGCTTGAACACTTAAAAGCCAGTCCTGGTGACACCGGAAGCTGCCATTCTCTGGTGACCTGAACAGCAGTGACTGCGTGCATGCATGACAATGTGATTTTACAGAATCAATAACAGTCCATGCAGTGTCAGGGTAGCGGGAAAAGGGTCTGGTAGGACTAAGGTGTATGTGGTTAGGTTAAGGTGTATGTGGATGCAGAAGAGACTGGCAGACAGTAGCAGAGACTGGCAGACAGCAGAGCAGCAGCAGACTCTGGTGAGACTGGCACAAGGCAGCAGAGTCTGGGGAGACTGGCACAAGGCAGCAGAGTCTGGGGAGACTGGCAGATGGTAGGGGACTATAAAGAGACCAGCAGAACTTAGTGGAGTGTAGGGAGACTGTGAGACGGTAGCGGAGAAAGGCCGATGGCACTAGAGTCTGAAAAGACTGGCAAAAGGCAGCAGAGCGTAGGGGGGTGTCCAACGGCAGCGACTCCTGGGAAACTGTCAGGCGTCAGCGGAGACAAGCAAATGGCAGAGAAGTCTAGGGAGACGGCAGCAGAGACTGAGAGATGGCAACAGAGACTGGGGGGAGAATGGGAGATGGAAGCAGAGAGTGGGAGATGGCAGCAGAGAGTGGGAGATGGCAGCAGAGAGTGGGGGGAGACTTGAAGATGGCAGCAGAGACTAGGGGGAGACAACGACGGCAGCAGAGACTGGGAGATGGCAGCAGAGACTAGGGGGGGCTGGGAGATGGCAGCAGAGACTAGGAGGAGACTGGGAGATGGCAGCAGAGACTAGGAGGAGACTGGGAGATGGCAGCAGAGACTAGGAGGAGACTGGGAGATGGCAGCAGAGACTGGGAGATGGCAGCAGAGACTGGGGGGGACTAGGAGATGGCAGCAGAGACTAGGGGGACACAGAGATGGCAGCAGGCAGCAGAGCGTAGGGGGCTGTCAAACGGCAGCGACTCCTGGGAAACTGTCAGGCGTCAGCGGAGACAAGCAAATGGCAGAGAAGTCTAGGGAGACGGCAGCAGAGGCTGGGCGGAGAGTGGGAGATGGCAGCGGAGAGTGGGAGATGGCAGCAGAGAGTGGGAGATGGCAGCAGAGAGTGGGAGATGGCAGCAGAGAGTGGGGGGAGACTAGAAGATGGCAGCAGAGACTAGGGGGAGACAGAGACGACAGCAGAGACTGGGAGATAGCAGCAGAGACTAGGGGCAGACTGAGAAATGGCAACAGAGACTAGGGGGGACTGGGAGATGGCAGCAGAGACTGGGAGATGGCAGCAGAGACTGGGGGGAGACTAGGAGATGGCAGCAGAGACTAGGGGGACACAGAGATGGCAGCAGAGACTAGGGGGAGACTGTGAGATGGCAGCAGAGACTGTGAGATGGCAGCAGAGACTAGGGGGAGACTGGGAGATGGCAGCAGAGACTGGGAGATGGCAGCAGAGACTGGGAGATGGCAGCAGAGACTAGGGGGAGACTGGGAGATGGCAGCAGAGACTAGGAGGAGACTGGGAGATGGCAGCAGAGACTAGGAGGAGACTAGGAGATGGCAGCAGAGACTAGGAGGAGACTGGGAGATGGCAGCAGAGACTAGGAGGAGACTGGGAGATGGCAGCAGAGACTAGGAGGAGACTGGGAGATGGCAGCAGAGACTGGGAGATGGCAGCAGAGACTGGGGGACACAGAGATGGCAGCAGGCAGCAGAGCGTAGGGGGCTGTCAAACGGCAGCGACTCCTGGGAAACTGTCAGGCGTCAGCGGAGACGAGCAAATGGCAGAGAAGTCTAGGGAGACGGCAGCAGAGACTGGGGGGAAAGTGGGAGATGGCAGCAGAGAGTGGGAGATGGCAGCAGAGAGTGGGAGATGGCAGCAGAGAGTGGGAGATGGCAGCAGAGAGTGGGGGGAGACTAGAAGATGGCAGCAGAGACTGGGAGATGGCAGCAGAGACTAGGGGGAGACTGAGAGATGGCAGCAGAGACTAGGGGGGACTGGGAGATGGCAGCAGAGACTGGGAGATGGCAGCAGAGACTGGGGGGGAGACTAGGAGATGGCAGCAGAGACTAGGGGGACACAGAGATGGCAGCAGAGACTAGGGGGAGACTGTGAGATGGCAGCAGAGACTGAGAGATGGCAACAGAGACTGGGAGATGGCAGCAGAGACTGGGAGATGGCAGCAGAGACAGCAGAGCATGAGAGTAGAGAAATAGCTCTTAGTTTACAAGACCCCGGGAAAGCAAACATGCCATGTCTGCCCAATAAAGAGCTCACCTGCTTAGTTTATCCAGGAATTTTCTAGTTGCGCAGCATAGCACGCGTTCAGGAGCGATAACAGTTCTGTCTCCAATGGTCCAGCACGGTGTCTGGATCAGGGAGTCCCCAGGATGACAAAGGCTGATAACACAGAAATAATACACAATGCAA
>NC_071099.1:20178333-20187902 GCF_027358695.1 Spea bombifrons
GTTAGGGTTAGGGTTAGGGTTAGGGTTAGGGTTAGGGTTAGGGTTAGGGTTAGGGTTAGGGTTAGGGTTAGGGTTAGGGTTAGGGTTAGGGTTAGGGTTAGGGTTAGGGTTAGGGTTAGGGTTAGGGTTAGGGTTAGGGTTAGGGTTAGGGTTAGGGTTAGGGTTAGGGTTAGGGTTAGGGTTAGGGTTAGGGTTAGGGTTAGGGTTAGGGTTAGGGTTAGGGTTAGGGTTAGGGTTAGGGTTAGGGTTAGGGTTAGGGTTAGGGTTAGGGTTAGGGTTAGGGTTAGGGTTAGGGTTAGGGTTAGGGTTAGGGTTAGGGTTAGGGTTAGGGTTAGGGTTAGGGTTAGGGTTAGGGTTAGGGTTAGGGTTAGGGTTAGGGTTAGGGTTAGGGTTAGGGTTAGGGTTAGGGTTAGGGTTAGGGTTAGGGTTAGGGTTAGGGTTAGGGTTAGGGTTAGGGTTAGGGTTAGGGTTAGGGTTAGGGTTAGGGTTAGGGTTAGGGTTAGGGTTAGGGTTAGGGTTAGGGTTAGGGTTAGGGTTAGGGTTAGGGTTAGGGTTAGGGTTAGGGTTAGGGTTAGGGTTAGGGTTAGGGTTAGGGTTAGGGTTAGGGTTAGGGTTAGGGTTAGGGTTAGGGTTAGGGTTAGGGTTAGGGTTAGGGTTAGGGTTAGGGTTAGGGTTAGGGTTAGGGTTAGGGTTAGGGTTAGGGTTAGGGTTAGGGTTAGGGTTAGGGTTAGGGTTAGGGTTAGGGTTAGGGTTAGGGTTAGGGTTAGGGTTAGGGTTAGGGTTAGGGTTAGGGTTAGGGTTAGGGTTAGGGTTAGGGTTAGGGTTAGGGTTAGGGTTAGGGTTAGGGTTAGGGTTAGGGTTAGGGTTAGGGTTAGGGTTAGGGTTAGGGTTAGGGTTAGGGTTAGGGTTAGGGTTAGGGTTAGGGTTAGGGTTAGGGTTAGGGTTAGGGTTAGGGTTAGGGTTAGGGTTAGGGTTAGGGTTAGGGTTAGGGTTAGGGTTAGGGTTAGGGTTAGGGTTAGGGTTAGGGTTAGGGTTAGGGTTAGGGTTAGGGTTAGGGTTAGGGTTAGGGTTAGGGTTAGGGTTAGGGTTAGGGTTAGGGTTAGGGTTAGGGTTAGGGTTAGGGTTAGGGTTAGGGTTAGGGTTAGGGTTAGGGTTAGGGTTAGGGTTAGGGTTAGGGTTAGGGTTAGGGTTAGGGTTAGGGTTAGGGTTAGGGTTAGGGTTAGGGTTAGGGTTAGGGTTAGGGTTAGGGTTAGGGTTAGGGTTAGGGTTAGGGTTAGGGTTAGGGTTAGGGTTAGGGTTAGGGTTAGGGTTAGGGTTAGGGTTAGGGTTAGGGTTAGGGTTAGGGTTAGGGTTAGGGTTAGGGTTAGGGTTAGGGTTAGGGTTAGGGTTAGGGTTAGGGTTAGGGTTAGGGTTAGGGTTAGGGTTAGGGTTAGGGTTAGGGTTAGGGTTAGGGTTAGGGTTAGGGTTAGGGTTAGGGTTAGGGTTAGGGTTAGGGTTAGGGTTAGGGTTAGGGTTAGGGTTAGGGTTAGGGTTAGGGTTAGGGTTAGGGTTAGGGTTAGGGTTAGGGTTAGGGTTAGGGTTAGGGTTAGGGTTAGGGTTAGGGTTAGGGTTAGGGTTAGGGTTAGGGTTAGGGTTAGGGTTAGGGTTAGGGTTAGGGTTAGGGTTAGGGTTAGGGTTAGGGTTAGGGTTAGGGTTAGGGTTAGGGTTAGGGTTAGGGTTAGGGTTAGGGTTAGGGTTAGGGTTAGGGTTAGGGTTAGGGTTAGGGTTAGGGTTAGGGTTAGGGTTAGGGTTAGGGTTAGGGTTAGGGTTAGGGTTAGGGTTAGGGTTAGGGTTAGGGTTAGGGTTAGGGTTAGGGTTAGGGTTAGGGTTAGGGTTAGGGTTAGGGTTAGGGTTAGGGTTAGGGTTAGGGTTAGGGTTAGGGTTAGGGTTAGGGTTAGGGTTAGGGTTAGGGTTAGGGTTAGGGTTAGGGTTAGGGTTAGGGTTAGGGTTAGGGTTAGGGTTAGGGTTAGGGTTAGGGTTAGGGTTAGGGTTAGGGTTAGGGTTAGGGTTAGGGTTAGGGTTAGGGTTAGGGTTAGGGTTAGGGTTAGGGTTAGGGTTAGGGTTAGGGTTAGGGTTAGGGTTAGGGTTAGGGTTAGGGTTAGGGTTAGGGTTAGGGTTAGGGTTAGGGTTAGGGTTAGGGTTAGGGTTAGGGTTAGGGTTAGGGTTAGGGTTAGGGTTAGGGTTAGGGTTAGGGTTAGGGTTAGGGTTAGGGTTAGGGTTAGGGTTAGGGTTAGGGTTAGGGTTAGGGTTAGGGTTAGGGTTAGGGTTAGGGTTAGGGTTAGGGTTAGGGTTAGGGTTAGGGTTAGGGTTAGGGTTAGGGTTAGGGTTAGGGTTAGGGTTAGGGTTAGGGTTAGGGTTAGGGTTAGGGTTAGGGTTAGGGTTAGGGTTAGGGTTAGGGTTAGGGTTAGGGTTAGGGTTAGGGTTAGGGTTAGGGTTAGGGTTAGGGTTAGGGTTAGGGTTAGGGTTAGGGTTAGGGTTAGGGTTAGGGTTAGGGTTAGGGTTAGGGTTAGGGTTAGGGTTAGGGTTAGGGTTAGGGTTAGGGTTAGGGTTAGGGTTAGGGTTAGGGTTAGGGTTAGGGTTAGGGTTAGGGTTAGGGTTAGGGTTAGGGTTAGGGTTAGGGTTAGGGTTAGGGTTAGGGTTAGGGTTAGGGTTAGGGTTAGGGTTAGGGTTAGGGTTAGGGTTAGGGTTAGGGTTAGGGTTAGGGTTAGGGTTAGGGTTAGGGTTAGGGTTAGGGTTAGGGTTAGGGTTAGGGTTAGGGTTAGGGTTAGGGTTAGGGTTAGGGTTAGGGTTAGGGTTAGGGTTAGGGTTAGGGTTAGGGTTAGGGTTAGGGTTAGGGTTAGGGTTAGGGTTAGGGTTAGGGTTAGGGTTAGGGTTAGGGTTAGGGTTAGGGTTAGGGTTAGGGTTAGGGTTAGGGTTAGGGTTAGGGTTAGGGTTAGGGTTAGGGTTAGGGTTAGGGTTAGGGTTAGGGTTAGGGTTAGGGTTAGGGTTAGGGTTAGGGTTAGGGTTAGGGTTAGGGTTAGGGTTAGGGTTAGGGTTAGGGTTAGGGTTAGGGTTAGGGTTAGGGTTAGGGTTAGGGTTAGGGTTAGGGTTAGGGTTAGGGTTAGGGTTAGGGTTAGGGTTAGGGTTAGGGTTAGGGTTAGGGTTAGGGTTAGGGTTAGGGTTAGGGTTAGGGTTAGGGTTAGGGTTAGGGTTAGGGTTAGGGTTAGGGTTAGGGTTAGGGTTAGGGTTAGGGTTAGGGTTAGGGTTAGGGTTAGGGTTAGGGTTAGGGTTAGGGTTAGGGTTAGGGTTAGGGTTAGGGTTAGGGTTAGGGTTAGGGTTAGGGTTAGGGTTAGGGTTAGGGTTAGGGTTAGGGTTAGGGTTAGGGTTAGGGTTAGGGTTAGGGTTAGGGTTAGGGTTAGGGTTAGGGTTAGGGTTAGGGTTAGGGTTAGGGTTAGGGTTAGGGTTAGGGTTAGGGTTAGGGTTAGGGTTAGGGTTAGGGTTAGGGTTAGGGTTAGGGTTAGGGTTAGGGTTAGGGTTAGGGTTAGGGTTAGGGTTAGGGTTAGGGTTAGGGTTAGGGTTAGGGTTAGGGTTAGGGTTAGGGTTAGGGTTAGGGTTAGGGTTAGGGTTAGGGTTAGGGTTAGGGTTAGGGTTAGGGTTAGGGTTAGGGTTAGGGTTAGGGTTAGGGTTAGGGTTAGGGTTAGGGTTAGGGTTAGGGTTAGGGTTAGGGTTAGGGTTAGGGTTAGGGTTAGGGTTAGGGTTAGGGTTAGGGTTAGGGTTAGGGTTAGGGTTAGGGTTAGGGTTAGGGTTAGGGTTAGGGTTAGGGTTAGGGTTAGGGTTAGGGTTAGGGTTAGGGTTAGGGTTAGGGTTAGGGTTAGGGTTAGGGTTAGGGTTAGGGTTAGGGTTAGGGTTAGGGTTAGGGTTAGGGTTAGGGTTAGGGTTAGGGTTAGGGTTAGGGTTAGGGTTAGGGTTAGGGTTAGGGTTAGGGTTAGGGTTAGGGTTAGGGTTAGGGTTAGGGTTAGGGTTAGGGTTAGGGTTAGGGTTAGGGTTAGGGTTAGGGTTAGGGTTAGGGTTAGGGTTAGGGTTAGGGTTAGGGTTAGGGTTAGGGTTAGGGTTAGGGTTAGGGTTAGGGTTAGGGTTAGGGTTAGGGTTAGGGTTAGGGTTAGGGTTAGGGTTAGGGTTAGGGTTAGGGTTAGGGTTAGGGTTAGGGTTAGGGTTAGGGTTAGGGTTAGGGTTAGGGTTAGGGTTAGGGTTAGGGTTAGGGTTAGGGTTAGGGTTAGGGTTAGGGTTAGGGTTAGGGTTAGGGTTAGGGTTAGGGTTAGGGTTAGGGTTAGGGTTAGGGTTAGGGTTAGGGTTAGGGTTAGGGTTAGGGTTAGGGTTAGGGTTAGGGTTAGGGTTAGGGTTAGGGTTAGGGTTAGGGTTAGGGTTAGGGTTAGGGTTAGGGTTAGGGTTAGGGTTAGGGTTAGGGTTAGGGTTAGGGTTAGGGTTAGGGTTAGGGTTAGGGTTAGGGTTAGGGTTAGGGTTAGGGTTAGGGTTAGGGTTAGGGTTAGGGTTAGGGTTAGGGTTAGGGTTAGGGTTAGGGTTAGGGTTAGGGTTAGGGTTAGGGTTAGGGTTAGGGTTAGGGTTAGGGTTAGGGTTAGGGTTAGGGTTAGGGTTAGGGTTAGGGTTAGGGTTAGGGTTAGGGTTAGGGTTAGGGTTAGGGTTAGGGTTAGGGTTAGGGTTAGGGTTAGGGTTAGGGTTAGGGTTAGGGTTAGGGTTAGGGTTAGGGTTAGGGTTAGGGTTAGGGTTAGGGTTAGGGTTAGGGTTAGGGTTAGGGTTAGGGTTAGGGTTAGGGTTAGGGTTAGGGTTAGGGTTAGGGTTAGGGTTAGGGTTAGGGTTAGGGTTAGGGTTAGGGTTAGGGTTAGGGTTAGGGTTAGGGTTAGGGTTAGGGTTAGGGTTAGGGTTAGGGTTAGGGTTAGGGTTAGGGTTAGGGTTAGGGTTAGGGTTAGGGTTAGGGTTAGGGTTAGGGTTAGGGTTAGGGTTAGGGTTAGGGTTAGGGTTAGGGTTAGGGTTAGGGTTAGGGTTAGGGTTAGGGTTAGGGTTAGGGTTAGGGTTAGGGTTAGGGTTAGGGTTAGGGTTAGGGTTAGGGTTAGGGTTAGGGTTAGGGTTAGGGTTAGGGTTAGGGTTAGGGTTAGGGTTAGGGTTAGGGTTAGGGTTAGGGTTAGGGTTAGGGTTAGGGTTAGGGTTAGGGTTAGGGTTAGGGTTAGGGTTAGGGTTAGGGTTAGGGTTAGGGTTAGGGTTAGGGTTAGGGTTAGGGTTAGGGTTAGGGTTAGGGTTAGGGTTAGGGTTAGGGTTAGGGTTAGGGTTAGGGTTAGGGTTAGGGTTAGGGTTAGGGTTAGGGTTAGGGTTAGGGTTAGGGTTAGGGTTAGGGTTAGGGTTAGGGTTAGGGTTAGGGTTAGGGTTAGGGTTAGGGTTAGGGTTAGGGTTAGGGTTAGGGTTAGGGTTAGGGTTAGGGTTAGGGTTAGGGTTAGGGTTAGGGTTAGGGTTAGGGTTAGGGTTAGGGTTAGGGTTAGGGTTAGGGTTAGGGTTAGGGTTAGGGTTAGGGTTAGGGTTAGGGTTAGGGTTAGGGTTAGGGTTAGGGTTAGGGTTAGGGTTAGGGTTAGGGTTAGGGTTAGGGTTAGGGTTAGGGTTAGGGTTAGGGTTAGGGTTAGGGTTAGGGTTAGGGTTAGGGTTAGGGTTAGGGTTAGGGTTAGGGTTAGGGTTAGGGTTAGGGTTAGGGTTAGGGTTAGGGTTAGGGTTAGGGTTAGGGTTAGGGTTAGGGTTAGGGTTAGGGTTAGGGTTAGGGTTAGGGTTAGGGTTAGGGTTAGGGTTAGGGTTAGGGTTAGGGTTAGGGTTAGGGTTAGGGTTAGGGTTAGGGTTAGGGTTAGGGTTAGGGTTAGGGTTAGGGTTAGGGTTAGGGTTAGGGTTAGGGTTAGGGTTAGGGTTAGGGTTAGGGTTAGGGTTAGGGTTAGGGTTAGGGTTAGGGTTAGGGTTAGGGTTAGGGTTAGGGTTAGGGTTAGGGTTAGGGTTAGGGTTAGGGTTAGGGTTAGGGTTAGGGTTAGGGTTAGGGTTAGGGTTAGGGTTAGGGTTAGGGTTAGGGTTAGGGTTAGGGTTAGGGTTAGGGTTAGGGTTAGGGTTAGGGTTAGGGTTAGGGTTAGGGTTAGGGTTAGGGTTAGGGTTAGGGTTAGGGTTAGGGTTAGGGTTAGGGTTAGGGTTAGGGTTAGGGTTAGGGTTAGGGTTAGGGTTAGGGTTAGGGTTAGGGTTAGGGTTAGGGTTAGGGTTAGGGTTAGGGTTAGGGTTAGGGTTAGGGTTAGGGTTAGGGTTAGGGTTAGGGTTAGGGTTAGGGTTAGGGTTAGGGTTAGGGTTAGGGTTAGGGTTAGGGTTAGGGTTAGGGTTAGGGTTAGGGTTAGGGTTAGGGTTAGGGTTAGGGTTAGGGTTAGGGTTAGGGTTAGGGTTAGGGTTAGGGTTAGGGTTAGGGTTAGGGTTAGGGTTAGGGTTAGGGTTAGGGTTAGGGTTAGGGTTAGGGTTAGGGTTAGGGTTAGGGTTAGGGTTAGGGTTAGGGTTAGGGTTAGGGTT
This sequence comes from Spea bombifrons, assembly GCF_027358695.1. Taxonomy (NCBI): domain Eukaryota; kingdom Metazoa; phylum Chordata; class Amphibia; order Anura; family Pelobatidae; genus Spea; species Spea bombifrons. The sequence goes on from NC_071099.1 coordinate 20,184,943, forward strand.
AGGGTTAGGGTTAGGGTTAGGGTTAGGGTTAGGGTTAGGGTTAGGGTTAGGGTTAGGGTTAGGGTTAGGGTTAGGGTTAGGGTTAGGGTTAGGGTTAGGGTTAGGGTTAGGGTTAGGGTTAGGGTTAGGGTTAGGGTTAGGGTTAGGGTTAGGGTTAGGGTTAGGGTTAGGGTTAGGGTTAGGGTTAGGGTTAGGGTTAGGGTTAGGGTTAGGGTTAGGGTTAGGGTTAGGGTTAGGGTTAGGGTTAGGGTTAGGGTTAGGGTTAGGGTTAGGGTTAGGGTTAGGGTTAGGGTTAGGGTTAGGGTTAGGGTTAGGGTTAGGGTTAGGGTTAGGGTTAGGGTTAGGGTTAGGGTTAGGGTTAGGGTTAGGGTTAGGGTTAGGGTTAGGGTTAGGGTTAGGGTTAGGGTTAGGGTTAGGGTTAGGGTTAGGGTTAGGGTTAGGGTTAGGGTTAGGGTTAGGGTTAGGGTTAGGGTTAGGGTTAGGGTTAGGGTTAGGGTTAGGGTTAGGGTTAGGGTTAGGGTTAGGGTTAGGGTTAGGGTTAGGGTTAGGGTTAGGGTTAGGGTTAGGGTTAGGGTTAGGGTTAGGGTTAGGGTTAGGGTTAGGGTTAGGGTTAGGGTTAGGGTTAGGGTTAGGGTTAGGGTTAGGGTTAGGGTTAGGGTTAGGGTTAGGGTTAGGGTTAGGGTTAGGGTTAGGGTTAGGGTTAGGGTTAGGGTTAGGGTTAGGGTTAGGGTTAGGGTTAGGGTTAGGGTTAGGGTTAGGGTTAGGGTTAGGGTTAGGGTTAGGGTTAGGGTTAGGGTTAGGGTTAGGGTTAGGGTTAGGGTTAGGGTTAGGGTTAGGGTTAGGGTTAGGGTTAGGGTTAGGGTTAGGGTTAGGGTTAGGGTTAGGGTTAGGGTTAGGGTTAGGGTTAGGGTTAGGGTTAGGGTTAGGGTTAGGGTTAGGGTTAGGGTTAGGGTTAGGGTTAGGGTTAGGGTTAGGGTTAGGGTTAGGGTTAGGGTTAGGGTTAGGGTTAGGGTTAGGGTTAGGGTTAGGGTTAGGGTTAGGGTTAGGGTTAGGGTTAGGGTTAGGGTTAGGGTTAGGGTTAGGGTTAGGGTTAGGGTTAGGGTTAGGGTTAGGGTTAGGGTTAGGGTTAGGGTTAGGGTTAGGGTTAGGGTTAGGGTTAGGGTTAGGGTTAGGGTTAGGGTTAGGGTTAGGGTTAGGGTTAGGGTTAGGGTTAGGGTTAGGGTTAGGGTTAGGGTTAGGGTTAGGGTTAGGGTTAGGGTTAGGGTTAGGGTTAGGGTTAGGGTTAGGGTTAGGGTTAGGGTTAGGGTTAGGGTTAGGGTTAGGGTTAGGGTTAGGGTTAGGGTTAGGGTTAGGGTTAGGGTTAGGGTTAGGGTTAGGGTTAGGGTTAGGGTTAGGGTTAGGGTTAGGGTTAGGGTTAGGGTTAGGGTTAGGGTTAGGGTTAGGGTTAGGGTTAGGGTTAGGGTTAGGGTTAGGGTTAGGGTTAGGGTTAGGGTTAGGGTTAGGGTTAGGGTTAGGGTTAGGGTTAGGGTTAGGGTTAGGGTTAGGGTTAGGGTTAGGGTTAGGGTTAGGGTTAGGGTTAGGGTTAGGGTTAGGGTTAGGGTTAGGGTTAGGGTTAGGGTTAGGGTTAGGGTTAGGGTTAGGGTTAGGGTTAGGGTTAGGGTTAGGGTTAGGGTTAGGGTTAGGGTTAGGGTTAGGGTTAGGGTTAGGGTTAGGGTTAGGGTTAGGGTTAGGGTTAGGGTTAGGGTTAGGGTTAGGGTTAGGGTTAGGGTTAGGGTTAGGGTTAGGGTTAGGGTTAGGGTTAGGGTTAGGGTTAGGGTTAGGGTTAGGGTTAGGGTTAGGGTTAGGGTTAGGGTTAGGGTTAGGGTTAGGGTTAGGGTTAGGGTTAGGGTTAGGGTTAGGGTTAGGGTTAGGGTTAGGGTTAGGGTTAGGGTTAGGGTTAGGGTTAGGGTTAGGGTTAGGGTTAGGGTTAGGGTTAGGGTTAGGGTTAGGGTTAGGGTTAGGGTTAGGGTTAGGGTTAGGGTTAGGGTTAGGGTTAGGGTTAGGGTTAGGGTTAGGGTTAGGGTTAGGGTTAGGGTTAGGGTTAGGGTTAGGGTTAGGGTTAGGGTTAGGGTTAGGGTTAGGGTTAGGGTTAGGGTTAGGGTTAGGGTTAGGGTTAGGGTTAGGGTTAGGGTTAGGGTTAGGGTTAGGGTTAGGGTTAGGGTTAGGGTTAGGGTTAGGGTTAGGGTTAGGGTTAGGGTTAGGGTTAGGGTTAGGGTTAGGGTTAGGGTTAGGGTTAGGGTTAGGGTTAGGGTTAGGGTTAGGGTTAGGGTTAGGGTTAGGGTTAGGGTTAGGGTTAGGGTTAGGGTTAGGGTTAGGGTTAGGGTTAGGGTTAGGGTTAGGGTTAGGGTTAGGGTTAGGGTTAGGGTTAGGGTTAGGGTTAGGGTTAGGGTTAGGGTTAGGGTTAGGGTTAGGGTTAGGGTTAGGGTTAGGGTTAGGGTTAGGGTTAGGGTTAGGGTTAGGGTTAGGGTTAGGGTTAGGGTTAGGGTTAGGGTTAGGGTTAGGGTTAGGGTTAGGGTTAGGGTTAGGGTTAGGGTTAGGGTTAGGGTTAGGGTTAGGGTTAGGGTTAGGGTTAGGGTTAGGGTTAGGGTTAGGGTTAGGGTTAGGGTTAGGGTTAGGGTTAGGGTTAGGGTTAGGGTTAGGGTTAGGGTTAGGGTTAGGGTTAGGGTTAGGGTTAGGGTTAGGGTTAGGGTTAGGGTTAGGGTTAGGGTTAGGGTTAGGGTTAGGGTTAGGGTTAGGGTTAGGGTTAGGGTTAGGGTTAGGGTTAGGGTTAGGGTTAGGGTTAGGGTTAGGGTTAGGGTTAGGGTTAGGGTTAGGGTTAGGGTTAGGGTTAGGGTTAGGGTTAGGGTTAGGGTTAGGGTTAGGGTTAGGGTTAGGGTTAGGGTTAGCGGTTAGGGTTAGGGTTAGGGTTAGGGTTAGGGTTA
>NC_071099.1:20188402-20193402 GCF_027358695.1 Spea bombifrons
CTAACCCTAACCCTAACCCTAACCCTAACCCTAACCCTAACCCTAACCCTAACCCTAACCCTAACCCTAACCCTAACCCTAACCCTAACCCTAACCCTAACCCTAACCCTAACCCTAACCCTAACCCTAACCCTAACCCTAACCCTAACCCTAACCCTAACCCTAACCCTAACCCTAACCCTAACCCTAACCCTAACCCTAACCCTAACCCTAACCCTAACCCTAACCCTAACCCTAACCCTAACCCTAACCCTAACCCTAACCCTAACCCTAACCCTAACCCTAACCCTAACCCTAACCCTAACCCTAACCCTAACCCTAACCCTAACCCTAACCCTAACCTAACCCTAACCCTAACCCTAACCCTAACCCTAACCCTAACCCTAACCCTAACCCTAACCCTAACCCTAACCCTAAACCCTAACCCTAACCCTAACCCTAACCCTAACCCTAACCCTAACCCTAACCCTAACCCTAACCCTAACCCTAACCCTAACCCTAACCCTAACCCTAACCCTAACCCTAACCCTAACCCTAACCCTAACCCTAACCCTAACCCTAACCCTAACCCTAACCCTAACCCTAACCCTAACCCTAACCCTAACCCTAACCCTAACCCTAACCCTAACCCTAACCCTAACCCTAACCCTAACCCTAACCCTAACCCTAACCCTAACCCTAACCCTAACCCTAACCCTAACCCTAACCCTAACCCTAACCCTAACCCTAACCCTAACCCTAACCCTAACCCTAACCCTAACCCTAACCCTAACCCTAACCCTAACCCTAACCCTAACCCTAACCCTAACCCTAACCCTAACCCTAACCCTAACCCTAACCCTAACCCTAACCCTAACCCTAACCCTAACCCTAACCCTAACCCTAACCCTAACCCTAACCCTAACCCTAACCCTAACCCTAACCCTAACCCTAACCCTAACCCTAACCCTAACCCTAACCCTAACCCTAACCCTAACCCTAACCCTAACCCTAACCCTAACCCTAACCCTAACCCTAACCCTAACCCTAACCCTAACCCTAACCCTAACCCTAACCCTAACCCTAACCCTAACCCTAACCCTAACCCTAACCCTAACCCTAACCCTAACCCTAACCCTAACCCTAACCCTAACCCTAACCCTAACCCTAACCCTAACCCTAACCCTAACCCTAACCCTAACCCTAACCCTAACCCTAACCCTAACCCTAACCCTAACCCTAACCCTAACCCTAACCCTAACCCTAACCCTAACCCTAACCCTAACCCTAACCCTAACCCTAACCCTAACCCTAACCCTAACCCTAACCCTAACCCTAACCCTAACCCTAACCCTAACCCTAACCCTAACCCTAACCCTAACCCTAACCCTAACCCTAACCCTAACCCTAACCCTAACCCTAACCCTAACCCTAACCCTAACCCTAACCCTAACCCTAACCCTAACCCTAACCCTAACCCTAACCCTAACCCTAACCCTAACCCTAACCCTAACCCTAACCCTAACCCTAACCCTAACCCTAACCCTAACCCTAACCCTAACCCTAACCCTAACCCTAACCCTAACCCTAACCCTAACCCTAACCCTAACCCTAACCCTAACCCTAACCCTAACCCTAACCCTAACCCTAACCCTAACCCTAACCCTAACCCTAACCCTAACCCTAACCCTAACCCTAACCCTAACCCTAACCCTAACCCTAACCCTAACCCTAACCCTAACCCTAACCCTAACCCTAACCCTAACCCTAACCCTAACCCTAACCCTAACCCTAACCCTAACCCTAACCCTAACCCTAACCCTAACCCTAACCCTAACCCTAACCCTAACCCTAACCCTAACCCTAACCCTAACCCTAACCCTAACCCTAACCCTAACCCTAACCCTAACCCTAACCCTAACCCTAACCCTAACCCTAACCCTAACCCTAACCCTAACCCTAACCCTAACCCTAACCCTAACCCTAACCCTAACCCTAACCCTAACCCTAACCCTAACCCTAACCCTAACCCTAACCCTAACCCTAACCCTAACCCTAACCCTAACCCTAACCCTAACCCTAACCCTAACCCTAACCCTAACCCTAACCCTAACCCTAACCCTAACCCTAACCCTAACCCTAACCCTAACCCTAACCCTAACCCTAACCCTAACCCTAACCCTAACCCTAACCCTAACCCTAACCCTAACCCTAACCCTAACCCTAACCCTAACCCTAACCCTAACCCTAACCCTAACCCTAACCCTAACCCTAACCCTAACCCTAACCCTAACCCTAACCCTAACCCTAACCCTAACCCTAACCCTAACCCTAACCCTAACCCTAACCCTAACCCTAACCCTAACCCTAACCCTAACCCTAACCCTAACCCTAACCCTAACCCTAACCCTAACCCTAACCCTAACCCTAACCCTAACCCTAACCCTAACCCTAACCCTAACCCTAACCCTAACCCTAACCCTAACCCTAACCCTAACCCTAACCCTAACCCTAACCCTAACCCTAACCCTAACCCTAACCCTAACCCTAACCCTAACCCTAACCCTAACCCTAACCCTAACCCTAACCCTAACCCTAACCCTAACCCTAACCCTAACCCTAACCCTAACCCTAACCCTAACCCTAACCCTAACCCTAACCCTAACCCTAACCCTAACCCTAACCCTAACCCTAACCCTAACCCTAACCCTAACCCTAACCCTAACCCTAACCCTAACCCTAACCCTAACCCTAACCCTAACCCTAACCCTAACCCTAACCCTAACCCTAACCCTAACCCTAACCCTAACCCTAACCCTAACCCTAACCCTAACCCTAACCCTAACCCTAACCCTAACCCTAACCCTAACCCTAACCCTAACCCTAACCCTAACCCTAACCCTAACCCTAACCCTAACCCTAACCCTAACCCTAACCCTAACCCTAACCCTAACCCTAACCCTAACCCTAACCCTAACCCTAACCCTAACCCTAACCCTAACCCTAACCCTAACCCTAACCCTAACCCTAACCCTAACCCTAACCCTAACCCTAACCCTAACCCTAACCCTAACCCTAACCCTAACCCTAACCCTAACCCTAACCCTAACCCTAACCCTAACCCTAACCCTAACCCTAACCCTAACCCTAACCCTAACCCTAACCCTAACCCTAACCCTAACCCTAACCCTAACCCTAACCCTAACCCTAACCCTAACCCTAACCCTAACCCTAACCCTAACCCTAACCCTAACCCTAACCCTAACCCTAACCCTAACCCTAACCCTAACCCTAACCCTAACCCTAACCCTAACCCTAACCCTAACCCTAACCCTAACCCTAACCCTAACCCTAACCCTAACCCTAACCCTAACCCTAACCCTAACCCTAACCCTAACCCTAACCCTAACCCTAACCCTAACCCTAACCCTAACCCTAACCCTAACCCTAACCCTAACCCTAACCCTAACCCTAACCCTAACCCTAACCCTAACCCTAACCCTAACCCTAACCCTAACCCTAACCCTAACCCTAACCCTAACCCTAACCCTAACCCTAACCCTAACCCTAACCCTAACCCTAACCCTAACCCTAACCCTAACCCTAACCCTAACCCTAACCCTAACCCTAACCCTAACCCTAACCCTAACCCTAACCCTAACCCTAACCCTAACCCTAACCCTAACCCTAACCCTAACCCTAACCCTAACCCTAACCCTAACCCTAACCCTAACCCTAACCCTAACCCTAACCCTAACCCTAACCCTAACCCTAACCCTAACCCTAACCCTAACCCTAACCCTAACCCTAACCCTAACCCTAACCCTAACCCTAACCCTAACCCTAACCCTAACCCTAACCCTAACCCTAACCCTAACCCTAACCCTAACCCTAACCCTAACCCTAACCCTAACCCTAACCCTAACCCTAACCCTAACCCTAACCCTAACCCTAACCCTAACCCTAACCCTAACCCTAACCCTAACCCTAACCCTAACCCTAACCCTAACCCTAACCCTAACCCTAACCCTAACCCTAACCCTAACCCTAACCCTAACCCTAACCCTAACCCTAACCCTAACCCTAACCCTAACCCTAACCCTAACCCTAACCCTAACCCTAACCCTAACCCTAACCCTAACCCTAACCCTAACCCTAACCCTAACCCTAACCCTAACCCTAACCCTAACCCTAACCCTAACCCTAACCCTAACCCTAACCCTAACCCTAACCCTAACCCTAACCCTAACCCTAACCCTAACCCTAACCCTAACCCTAACCCTAACCCTAACCCTAACCCTAACCCTAACCCTAACCCTAACCCTAACCCTAACCCTAACCCTAACCCTAACCCTAACCCTAACCCTAACCCTAACCCTAACCCTAACCCTAACCCTAACCCTAACCCTAACCCTAACCCTAACCCTAACCCTAACCCTAACCCTAACCCTAACCCTAACCCTAACCCTAACCCTAACCCTAACCCTAACCCTAACCCTAACCCTAACCCTAACCCTAACCCTAACCCTAACCCTAACCCTAACCCTAACCCTAACCCTAACCCTAACCCTAACCCTAACCCTAACCCTAACCCTAACCCTAACCCTAACCCTAACCCTAACCCTAACCCTAACCCTAACCCTAACCCTAACCCTAACCCTAACCCTAACCCTAACCCTAACCCTAACCCTAACCCTAACCCTAACCCTAACCCTAACCCTAACCCTAACCCTAACCCTAACCCTAACCCTAACCCTAACCCTAACCCTAACCCTAACCCTAACCCTAACCCTAACCCTAACCCTAACCCTAACCCTAACCCTAACCCTAACCCTAACCCTAACCCTAACCCTAACCCTAACCCTAACCCTAACCCTAACCCTAACCCTAACCCTAACCCTAACCCTAACCCTAACCCTAACCCTAACCCTAACCCTAACCCTAACCCTAACCCTAACCCTAACCCTAACCCTAACCCTAACCCTAACCCTAACCCTAACCCTAACCCTAACCCTAACCCT